>NC_062264.1:1743890-1825367 GCF_916048215.2 Malus sylvestris
CGGCTAGCCTTACCCCCATTTATGGAGAGGCTGCTCCCAAGTCTCGAACCCGAGACCTACCGCTCATGGGCGAAGGCACTTGCCATCGCACCAAGTGCGACCTCTATAAAATATAATAGATTTATTAAATCCGCCTAGTCTGCCTAAGCGCCCGTTTAGACCCGCCTAGCCGCTTAGGCGTTAGGCCCTAACCCGCCACCCAACTAGCGCCTAGCATTTTTTAAAATATTGGTAAAAATTACCTATTTAGGCATCAGGTTTTCAAAAGGAACAATGACATTTGACAAACCCTATAAACGAAAATGCTTTGGGAGCTTACCTTTGCTAGTCGTGTTACATAAGCAGCAGTCAATGCTGTGGCTAACAGTCCAAGCCCTAGTGTCAAGAGCTGACCGTTTCCTCCAGGCAAACCAACTTCAGATTCTTCTTGCTGAAACACCACCAAGACCAAAATAAAAACATTCACAAACGATTCAAAATGAACCTCGGGTAACTACACGGAACCTAACTAAATTCCTTAACTGTACAACAACATCAATAGAAGGAAACACATTACTTTAGTCTAAAGAAGGCTTTTCAATTGCACTGTACCAATGAACAGTGTTTTGAACCACATTTCATTTTATTTACAAGCTTGCCACTCGGATGCTTTTAACCAACTTTGACTTAATTTACAAAATTGCCACTCAGGCTTAAAAACCTATTTTCAGCCACGGCGACAGAGAGGGGAGGGGGACATCTCTGTCGAAGACAATCGCTCCCATTTTTTACTCGGAAACAGCTGGGTGTGCCTTTGGCGAGCGGAGAGAGGGGGACAGAGCGACTACAGAGGAGGGAGACAAAGGGCTTGAGAGATTGGAGAGAGATTGGAGCTACGGGTTTGGACTGAGTGAGATAGAGATTTAGGTAGGTGCTCTGCCAGGATCTATGGGATTTTCTCCCATTTTAGAGAGAGAGATGGGCCAGGAGAGAGATACAGAGCGGAAAGCATGGGTGTGTGTATTCTTTAGGGTTAACGGGTTACGCACGGAGTCGGTCAGGATGGGATGGGTGAGGAACGAATGGCAAGGTCTGGGTTTTCAATTTTCTCCCTTGATTCAAAAGGTAATGCACTGCTTTTTTTTCATTGTTTAGTGTCTAATTGCCATTTGCTTTGTTACAATTTTCACTTATATTTTGTTCTTTCATTCAAATTGTAATGGATGTTTATAAATTGTTAAGCTGGGTGCTCGGATTATGTCTCTGTTTTTGTGAATTAGGGTCTTCCACTGATTTAATTTATTTGTTTCTTGATTAATACATACGTAAGCTCTTCGCCTCTTAATATTTTGATTTAGGTCAATTGTTAAATTCTTGAAAAAAAGTGAAAGCATTGTTCATTTTTGTCCCAAATTGGTTTGGTTCTGGTTTCGAAACAGAAACAAAAACATAAACTCCTTCATCTATGATTCACTTATTCCATTCCAGGTATTTCTCCATTTCTCTTTTAATTTCTTACTTTTTGATTCAAGCGTCAATTTTTATTAATTAAATTACAAATAAGTATTATTGACCTTCATTTGGTACCAATCAATCAAGTGAGAGATGAGTTGTTTGAATGTTTGATTTTACTTGAATCATAATCTCCAAGGACGAGAAAGAGAATGATTGGAATGATTTAGGGTTTAGGTCTTAGTATGTGAGCATGCGTATTGATGACTATAATCAAGGTATCACTTAAGCTTTAATTGTGACTAGTAAATTTTGAATGACTGTTGGTTACTGTTAAAATCCCAAATTCCAATTTGTTGTGTGAAGATGTGGACCACAATTGCTTCCTCTCAGCACAATTAGTTTCCACGATTACTCTTAAACCCTAATTATCTCTCCTCTCTCTAAAATCCATTTTTCGATTTCTAAATAGGGTAAATGGATATTGTTTCTGTGTGCAGGTGTTACTCAGAGAAGTTTGAAGGGCCCTGGGAAAAGGAGGATTGCATGATTTTTTGTCTTTGAAATGGGTATGTGCTGTTTTTAACGTTTTGGTTCTCACCTGTTCCGTTCTTTGATTTCTGTTGTCTGCCTCCTTCTAGGTTGCTTCGTGAGTTTCATTTTCCATTGTTGGCTTATGGAATTTGTAAAAATGGTTGTAGTTTTGTGACCAAACCTCGTAAGAGTATGCCAAAACACAGATTAGCATGCAGTGAACATACATTGAATTTGAACAAAATTTAATATATAAGTGAAGGCATATGCAATAAACAGACATTGAATTTAAAATTGATAGGGTAGTTAAGCTTCTGCCTTAATTATTCTTTGTCACTCACTTTTGGAATTTAATTCATTGATTTCAAAGTCACTCATGTACTCTGTCTTACTCTATTCACTCATTTTTAGTATGCACCATTGAATTTTTTTTGTCATATATTATTTACTCATCTACTACACTAATGTTGAGATTTGGGTATTATTTGTTTTCCCATATGTCTTGTTTTAAGGGAAATCTAATATATAAATGGATCCAAAAACTCCTGTTGCGGCACATTGAATTTATTCAAATATTGATTCTTTTCCTTTAATTCACTTCAGTTGTCGTCTTCTTATTCGTTCTTTTTTCAATGGCAAAGCCACATGTTGTTGAGCCTTTTGCCGCTACTGGTCTGGTCCAATTCGAAGGAGTCGGTGGAGCACAATCTTTAGGCCCTTTGGAGGAGCTGAAAAACCAATCTCGACTCCGCCGGCCGAGACATATTCCCAGATATGCTCCAGCTCCATAATGAATCGGACATCGGCCCGGGACACTACTCTCACTCTTTCCTGTTTTCATTTTCAAATATTTTGGAATTTTGCGCTGAATTTCATTTAGGTGATTTGTGAAATTTGTTTTTTTTTTTTGTTAGGCAGCTTTTGGTGCGCCTGCGAATGTTGATTTGGCGATGCGTTTACAATAACGTCAAGAGGGAAGAGATTCAAAAGATGTTCCCAGTGTATCTGTTTCAGAATTGAAAAGGCTGTTGATGCTTTTGATGCAGAAGTTTCAGCGACAATGACTGCAAGATGCACACAAGGATCAGGTTAGAGATTTGCGTTGTTTGACATTTCTGTGTAAACACTTTTGAGTCTCAAATATATCTCAAATTTGGGGTGTCGGGTATGGGCTGCTAAAGCTGAAAGTTCTTTTGGCTCATACATTAAAGCGGCATGTGCTTTTGGCTCATTTCTGTACAAAAGTTGAATCTTTGAATCTGCTTATTTATGTTTTGAAATGAGTGTGTTTGTTGTTCTTCCTACTGGAAGTGTTTCATGTGGAGATTAATCTTTGAATCTGCTTATTCATGTTTTGGGAATGTTAATCTTTTTAATTTTTTTCTTTCCAGGAAGAAAATATTTAACAAAATAAATTGTGACTATAAAGTTAATTGAAGCTTTGAAAAATTTTGTGGTCGAAAAGGATGACAAATTACTATTGTTTTGTTTTTCCTTCCTATCCAAAAACTACCTTTGGATTTCTTGATTGTGTGTTTATTTAATATGTGTTATTATAATTGTTCCCAGTATAATAGTAGGACCTACTACACGAGCAGGACCAAGTAGCTGACCCTCTACAACAAAATAAGCCCGCTCGAAAACCCTAGCTTGAATGTGGTTCCAGAGCTCAACGACTGGGACTACAATGGCAACAAAGTCTGAGTCACCGAGCTTCAACGCATCATTCATGACCTCCGAAAGCGGAAATGCTTCTCCCAAGCCCTCCAGGTCTCCATCTTTCTTTCTTACCTTGCAACGCATCATTCACGACCTCCGGAAGCTTTGTAGGTGAAGCTTTGAGGTTGAAGCTTTGAGGTTGAAGCTTCGTTGGGTACCATGAATTGTTTTTGCTTCACACTTTCTTGATCAAGATAGTGTGAAGCTTTTGTAGGTGAAGCTTTTGTGTTGAAGCTTTTGTGGGTGAAGCTTTTGTGGTAGGGGAAGCTTTTGTGGTGGGTGAAGCTTTTGTGGATGAAGCTTTTGTGGATGAAACTTTTGTGGTGGGGGAAGCTTTTGTGGTGGGGGAAGCTTTTGTGGATGAAGCTTTTATAGGTGAAACTTTTGTAGATGAAGCTTTTGTGGGTGAAGCTTTTGTGGTGGGTGAAGCTTTTGTTGGTGAAGCTTTGGAGTTGAAGCTTTGTAAGTGAAGCTTTGGATTTGAAGTTTTTGTTGGGTATCATGAATTGATTTTGCTTCACACTATCTTGATCAAGATAGTGTGAAGCTTTTGAAAATTTGTAGTTGTCCTCCATTGATGAAGCTTTTGTTGGTGAAGCTTTGTTGGGTACTACAAATTGATTTTGCTTCATACTATCTTGATTAAGATAGTGTGAAGCTTTTGAGAATTTGTAGTTGTCCTCTATTGATGAAGCTTTTGTTGGTGAAGCTTTGTTGGGTACCACAAATTGATTTTGCTTCATACTATCTTGGTCAAGATAGTGTGAAGCTTTTGAGAATTTATAGTTGTCCTCCATTGATGAAGCTTTGTTGAATTTTCCTTTTTTTTTTTTGGGGAAACTAGAAATTTGAAAATGTGGGAGAGACAACATATACAAATTTTGCTTCCACACTGTTGAGCAAGAGATTGTGATGCAAGCCACACCTTGTAGTATTCAAAGGTTTGGATAAACCATATAAATTGAATTTGCTTCGAACAATCTTAAATTTGCCTTGAAGGTTTGAGAATTGTAGTTGCCCTCCATTGATGAAGTTTTTGTTGGCACCATAAATTGGTTTTGTTTCACACTGTCTTGATTAAGAGTGTGTGAAGCTTTTGAGAATTGTGGTTGTCCTTCATTGATGAAGCTCTTGTTGGCACCATAAATTGGTTTTACTTCACACTGTCTTGATCAAGAGTGTGTAAAGCTTTTGAGAATTATGGTTGAACTCCTTTGATGAAGCTTTTGTTGGCACCATAAATTGGTTTTGCTTCACACTGTCTTGATCAAGAGTGAAGCTTTCTACGAGTTGTAGTTTCCATTGTTACAGAGGGGAAATGTCTGAAGCAGATGTAAGAGGGCTGAATAGCTTGATCTTCGTATGCCATGCACTGAAGTTGTTGTTAGCTTGCAATAAGACTTTGTCGATGACTATAACTCTTGTTGGGCATAAGTGCTCCCCTAGTTGAGTTGTCAAGCTTGAGGGTTTTTGATTATTTTTGAATGCTAGGAGTTCACATGTATAAATTATACCACTCGTTTTCTGGTAGGTGAAATGAATGGTGAGTTGCTTTCATCACTTGGTTGATGGTACGAAGGTGAGTTCCTTCATCACCTTTCATTACATTTCATCACCTGGTTGGTGGCATGAGGATGAGTTCCTTCTTCACCTGGTTGGTGGCATGAATGGAAAGTTGCCAAATGATATTAGAGTACGGGTTGTACATTTCATGACCTGGTTGGTGGCATGAAGGAGAGTACGGGTTGTACATTTCATCACCTGGTTTGTGGCATGAGTGACAAGTTGCCAAATGATATTAGAGTACTGGTTGTACATTTCATCACCTGGTTGGTGGCATGAAGGAGAGTATGGGTTGTACATTTCATCACTTGGTTTGTGGCATGAAGATGAGTTCCTTCTTCACCTGGTTGGTGACATGAGTGGCAAGTTTCCAAATGATATTAGTGTACGGGTTGTACATTTCATCACCTGGTTGGTGGCATGAAAAAGAGTATGGGTTATACATTTCATCACCTGGTTGGTGGCACGAAGATGAGTTCTTTCTTCACTTAGTTGGTGGCATGAGTGGCAAGTTGCCAAATGATATTAGAGTACGGGTTGTACATTTCATCACCTGGTTGGTGACATGAAAGAGAGTACGGGTTGTACATTTATCACCTGGTTTGTAGCATGAAGATGAGTTCCTTATTCACCTGGTTGGTGGCATGAGTGGCAAGTTGCCAAATGATATTAAAGTATGAGTTTTACATTTCATCACCTGGTTGGTGGCATGAAGGAGAGTACAGGTTGTACATTTCATCACCTGGTTTGTGGCATGAAGATGAGTTCCTTCTTCACCTGGTTGGTGGCATGAGTGGCAAGTTGCCAAATAATATTAGAGTACGAGTTGTACATTTCATCACCTGGTTGCATGAAGAAGAGTACGGGTTGTACATTTCTCATGCATCCTAATATGGCTTCATCACTTTTCGGATGTCGGTCAGCACGTGCTTACCTTGGTGTTTGATGGATATCAAGGTCGGATGTGTCACACATGCACAAAAAATTGGATTTTTGAGAGTGGTGTGGAAATTAAATTTCCAGCGTATATTACATTTGCCATATGTTTATATCATATTTGTATCAATTTCCACCGTATATTACACTTTTGAGTTTCTTATTTCATATTTATATGGATTTTTTTTAACAGAGGTAGGCCATTGACATACGTGCATTCCATCTTTATTGAAGATGTGGTTTTTTGCAGTTTCTTTTATGATATTATGTTCTAAACAAAGTGATATTCTACTCTCTAAAGTACAAATGCAACTCTTACTATGTTTTTTGTATCATATTTACCACTTCTTCAATAGAAATGAGACACATATTTGTGGACTCTACATCTATTAGATTGTATAATGTGGTATGAAATATGTGGAAAATGTGCATTATTCACTCTAAGAAGAGCGGAATACGATCATACGACTACTCCACATAATTGGATAGTCTTTAACTAGATTTAAAATTAGCATTGCTGTCATACATCGCCATCTATGGGTAATATGAACATAAAACCTCATTTACAAATAATAAAAAAATAAAAACTAATATTAATCAGTACATACTCCTGCTGGAATGGAAAAATCTGAACCACATTTCTCATCAGGAATTAGTGATGCAATTCAAGAGTAAAAATCAATACATTTCCTATTCAATTTGCCAAAAGTTGGATAATTACAAGGCAGCGAAGTAGCTATCAACCTTTTACCCTTTTTTTTTTTTGTTTTTGAAGTTTCAAATACATTGTGCAGACTTCATGGGCAGACAGAACCCGTCACCTAATCGATATCTTTTACAGCATCCTGCATCAAAAACCAGAAAAAATAATCATTTCAACTTGGCGTAAAGAACGCCTATTTAGGCATCTGGTTTTCAAAAGGAACAATGACATTTGACAAACCCTATAAACGAAAATGCTTGTCAAAGTGGGAGCTTACCTTTGCTAGTCGTGTTACATAAGCAGCAGCCAATGCTGTGGCTAACAGTCCAAGCCCTAGTGTCAACAGCTGACCATTTCCTCCAGGCAAACCAACTTCAGATTCTTCTTGCTGAAACACCACCAACACCAAAACAAAAACATTCACAAACGATTCAAAATGAACCTCGGGTAACTACACGGAACCTAACTAAATTCCTTAACTGTACAATATCAATAGAAGGAAACACATGTTTTCTAATTCATAATAACAATGTGTCTCATAAACAAATTGTGCGGTATTTGATAACACCAAATTCTGATCCTTGGTAAGTCGTAAATCTATCGAGCAGCAGTATGCAACTACATAAATCTGTAGCACGTAACAATATGAAGTTAAAGAAATTCCTATCGGCTTCGATATGACCAGCTGCTTAGTGCCTGTTCATCAAATACTGTTCCGACAAACTTCTCAAGTTTTCCAATCGTTACATTCTGAACAGCAATAACATGACACTCCTTCCCTAACAGAGTACAGTTCTGCACTATATCCAAAGCTAATAAATAATATAAATCATTCAAAACATTCCCTTTAAAATGACAGCTGCAACCTGGACCCCAAAAAAGATATAAAAATCCACAAATTTGACGGTTCCTTAAATTCTCTAACTATTCATTCTATTACATTTCCTCGCCATAAGGATTGCAAACAAGTGTAACTAATCTGATAGGATACCCAAGTTACTAACTGCATGAAAACATGCATTAATACATATGTAGAGCCCAGTGTTGCAGATGCCAGCATGACAATCACCAATGCATCTGGATGTTACGACCCCTTTTCATTTCCCAGACTTGTAACTGCATCAACCACAGAATATAGCAAGGTTGTGCAATACCTGACCTAGGTCTGGTAACTATCTATTCTATCATATAGAATAAGAATGTAACTAGGGTGTCAACACGATTTCACTACGTCAATCTTGTGGCAAGTAGCAGTTCTCTAATTTACTCAAAACTATACAACAACAACAACAAAGCCTTTTCCCACTAAGTGGGGTCGGCTATATGAATCCTAGAACGCCATTGCGCTCGGTTTTGTGTCATGTCCTCCGTTAGATCCAAGTACTCTAAGTCTTTTCTTAGAGTCTCTTCCAAAGTTTTCCTAGGTCTTCCTTTACCCCTTCGGCCTTGAACCTCTGTCCCGTAGTCACATCTTCGAACCGGAGCGTCAGTAGGCCTTCTTTGCACATGTCCAAATCACCGGAACCGATTTTCTCTCATCTTTCCTTCAATTTCGGCTACTCCTACTTTACCTCGGATATCCTCATTCCAAATCTTATCATTTCTCGTGTGCCCACACCTCCCACGAAGCATCCTCATCTCCGCTACACCCATTTTGTGTACGTGTTGATGTTTCACCGCCCAACATTCTGTGCCATACAACATCGCTGGCCTTATTGCCGTCCTATAAAATTTTCCCTTGAGCTTTAGTGGCCTACGACAGTCACACAACACGCCGGATGCACTGTTACACTTCATCCATCCAACTTGTATTCTATGGTTGAGATCTCCATCTAATTCTCCGTTCTCTTGCAAGATAGATCCTAGGTAGCAAAAACGGTCGCTTTTTGTGATCTTCGCTAGATTGCTCCGGTCATTAGTGTGGATAAGTATATAAATGGATAGAGATAGGAAAGCAAACACAAGATGTACGTGGTTCACCCAGATTGGCTACGTTCACGGAATAGAGGAGTTCTCATTAATTGTGAAGGGTTTACACAAGTACATAGGTTCAAGCTCTCCTTTAGTGAGTACAAGTGAATGATTTAGTACAAATGACATTAGGAAATATTGTGGGAGAATGATCTCGTAATCACGAAACTTCCAAGTATCGGAGTGTGGTATCGTCTTGACTTGCCTTATCTGTCTCATAGGTAGATGTGGCATCTTCTCTGGAAGTACTCTTCCTCCATCCAGGGGTGGTATCTTTAACTGGTGGAGATGCACAAGGTAATGTATCAATTTCACTTGAAGCTTACTTGTAGTTTCAGGCTTGGTCAAGCGCGATACAAACCATGTAGTAGGAGTCCCCCAAGTCGCCGAGCTAGGGGATTTGCTGAAAGAGGTGACAGACAAGGTGAGCAATCAGAGCTCCGGCTGATTGTTCACATTCTCCCTATTTTGCAGGCAACATGAAGGATAAAGAGAAGAAAAATGAGAAGAGATGATATGGGATACTTTTGCTTTTGAAGAAGTAACTTTCCATAGGCTTATTCTTGAACTGAGCTGGAGGGTTTTCTGGTTTCCTCCAGAGTATAAGGCCGACTGAAGAATTTGAGGGTCAAAACAAGTCCATCAAATCTAGAGTACGTTCGACCCTGCTGATATGGGATACTTTTGCTTTGACAGAGTAATGGATGTATCAGCATGTGTGCTGTTACGCTTGTCTCCACATGCTTCCTTGTATCCTTCTCACTTGCCCTATCTGTTCTTCAGGCAGATGCGGTATCTTCCCTGGAAGCATAAGATGTTGAAGATGAGTACTCGAGAGCAATGTCAGGTAAGTAATCAGGTAAGGGGTTCCAAGCAGTCAGTTCCTAGCTGGAAGCTTGATTCCAAGTGCTGACTGATTGCTCTCTTTCTCCTTGTCTTGCAGGTAAGAACAAGGCCAAAGGAAAAGATAGGGAAAAAGCATGATATGGGATACTCTTGCTTTTAACCCTGATGATATGAGATATTCTTGCTCTAGTATAGCTTGTTTGCAGAGGTATTATCGGGGGGAAAGAAAGCTGAATATTTCGAAAGGCTTCGTTGGGAGTGCCCTCTCAGATATGAGGAAGGGTTGAGCATTTTTGCAGGTCTGCCTGTCCGTTGGGGATGGAGGTCGACATATATAGGAGTCTCCCTAACAACAAGTAGTAATGCTATTCCTTTACCCTGCTTGGTCATAGCACGGTAGTTGGAGCTGCCAGCTTCACATGTTTTAACTCTGTCAGAGCACTTTGAAAAAGTGGTCTGTGGTATCTGGAAAGCTGATGTTGCGTGTAAAGATTACAGACAAGCTTTATCCAAGGAGATTCGACTCTTGAAGTTGGGAAAATGGTGCCTCTTCGGTTTTCGAACAAGCAATCCTATCGGGGATCTGGCTCTCGAGATTCGGAGAACGATACCTCTTCGATTTTTGAGAAAGCAATCATGCTGGGGGTCTGGCTCTCGAGATTCGGAGAGCGGTGTCTCTTCGATTTTTGAGAAAGTGAGTGTTTTCTCGAATGTGAGTAAAGGTTGACACACAGGGACTTTCCAATTATCCAGCAATGGTACTGTTCCTTTACCCTCTCTTCGATTTTTGAGAAAGTAGGCATGTTGGGAGTCTGGCTCTCGAGAATCGGAGGACGGTGCCTCTTCAATTTTGGAGCAAGCAATCTTGTAATCTTGTTGGGAGTGTTTTCTCGAATGTGAGTAAAGGTTGGGCATGTTTGCTAGTCTACCTTGCCACGAAGCACAGAGGTTGACACACAGGGACTTTCCAATTATCCAACAGTGATACTGTTCCTTTACCCTTATGGGTAATAATATGGTAGCTAGACCTTCAAAATTTATGTGTCTAAACTTTTTTTTTAGTGTTGTTTCTTTGCTATTCTTTTACCCTTCTTGGTCAGAGCGATGTAGTGGGAGCTGCAAGCTTCACGTGCTCAACTTTGGCAGAGAACTTTGGTAAAGTTATCTGTGGTACCCATGAGCTACTGTTGCGTGTGGGAAGTGGGTGATTGAACAGTAAGATTTACATGCTTTCTACTTCACCAAAAGTCTTCGACAGAATGCCCATAATTTCCGCAAAGCTGAGTGTGCGTGTGACAGGTGCTGACAAGGCTGGAAAAGTAGGTGCCTCTTCGATTTCTGAGATCGGCCCTCGTGGTCTCTGAGCAGCCCAGCTTTTGAGAAAGCAAGCGCCTCTTCGATTTCTGAGATCAGCCTTCGTGGTCTTTGCGCAGCCCAGCTTTTGAGAAAGCAAACGCCTCTTCGATTTCTGAGATCAACCCTCGTGGTCTCTGAGCAGCCCAGCTTTTGAGAAAGCAAACGCCTCTTCGATTTCTGAAGCTCCATCGAGTGCAGATTTTTATAGGGGCTGGCATTAAGTTCCAAAGCACACTTGAATCTCCACCAGTAGAAGCTCCATTCTTGCATTTCTAAGATCTTGATTTGTCCGACTTCTTCTCTCTTCAACATCTTTGAAAATGTCTGGCCCCTCCGACCGTCGTTTTGACTTGAACCTTGTTGAAGAGGCAGCCCCGCCTTCTCCAGACAACATATGGCGCCCATCCTTCGTTTCCCCTACTGGTCCTCTTACCGTTGGGGATTCCGTGATGAAGAATGATATGACCGCTGCGGTGGTGGCCAGGAACCTTCTCACTCCCAAAGATAACAGACTACTTTCCAAACGGTCTGATGAGTTAGCTGTTAAGGATTCTCTGGCTCTCAGTGTTCAGTGTGCAGGTTCTGTGTCTAATATGGCCCAACGCCTATTTGCTCGAACCCGTCAAGTTGAGTCATTGGCGGCTGAAGTGATGAGTCTCAAACAGGAGATGAGAGGGCTCAAGCATGAGAATAAACAGTTGCACCGGCTCGCACATGACTATGCCACAAACATGAAGAGGAAGCTTGACCAGATGAAGGAATCTGATGGTCAGGTTTTACTTGATCATCAGAGATTTGTGGGTTTGTTCCAAAGGCATTTATTGCCTTCGTCTTCTGGGGCTGTACCGCGTAATGAAGCTCCAAATGATCAACCTCTGATGCCTCCTCCTTCTAGGGTTCTGTCCAGTACTAAGGCTCCGAATAATCCCCCTCCGGTGCCTTCTCTTTCTGGGGCTCTACCGATTGCTGAGACTTCTCCTAAGCAACCTTTGTGAAGGCTCCCTCTTGTTTGTTTATTTTGACTCATGTATATGTACATATTTGTAGCTTATCGGGGATATCAATAAATAAGCTTTTCTTCATTTCAACATATTGTGTTAAATACACCAAAGCCTTCTTCGCTAAGTTCTTTGAATTTTCTTTTGTTGAAGCTTGTATGTTGAAGCTTTGTGAGTGGAGCATGTAGGTTGAGGTAGTGTTCCCTTAATTTCCCGAGTGAGGAAAACTTCTCGGTTGGAGACTTGGAAAATCCAAGTCACTGAGTGGGATCGGCTATATGAATCTTAGAACGCCATTGTGCTCGGTCCTGTGTCATGTCCTTCGTTAGATCCGAGTACTCTAAGTCTTTTCTTAGTCTCTTCCAAAGTTTTCCTAGGTCTTCCTCTACCCCTTCGGCCCTGAACCTCTGTCCCATAGTCGCATCTTCTAATCGGAGCGTCAGTAGGCATTCTTTGCACATGTCCAAACCACCGTAACCGATTTTCTCTCATTTTTCCTTCAATTTCGGCTACTCCTACTTTACCCCGGATATCCTCATTCCTAATCTTATCATTTCTCGTGTGCCCACACATCCAACGAAGCATCCTCATCTCAGCTACACCCATTTTGTGTACGTGTTGATGCTTCACCGCCCAACATTCTGTGCCATACAGCATCGTCGGCCTTATTGCCGTCCTATAAAATTTTCCCTTGAGCTTCAGTGGCATACGGCGGTCACACAACACGCCAGATGCACTCTTCCACTTCATCCATCCAGCTTGTATTCTATGGTTGAGATCTCCATCTAATTCTCCGTTCTTTTGCAAGATAGATCCTAGGTAACGAAAATGATCGCTCTTTGGTATTTCTTGATCTCCGATCCTCACCCTAACTCGTTTTGGCCTCCATTTGCACTGAACTTGCACTCCATATATTCTGTCTTTGATCGGCTTAGGCGAAGACCTTTAGATTCCAACACTTCTCTCCAAAGGTTAAGCTTTGCATTTACCCCTTCCTGAGTTTCATCTATCAACACTATATCGTCTGCGAAAAGCATACACCAAGGAATATCATCTTGAATATGTCCTGTTAACTCATCCATTACCAACGCAAAAAGGTAAGGACTTAAGGATGAGCCTTGATGTAATCCTACAGTTATGGGAAAGCTTTCGGTTTGTCTTTCATGAGTTCTTACGGCAGTCTTTGCTCCTTCATACATATCTTTTATAGCTTGGATATATGCTACTCGTACTCCTTTCTTCTCTAAAATCCTCCAAAGAATGTCTCTTGGGACCCTATCATACGCTTTTTCCAAATCTATAAAGACCATGTGTAAATCCTTTTTCCCATCTCTATATCTTTCCATCAATCTTCGTAAGAGATAGATTGCCTCCATGGTTGAGCGCCCTGGCATGAACCCGAATTGGTTGTCCGAAACCCGTGTCTCTTGCCTCAATCTATGCTCAATGACTCTCTCCCAGAGCTTCATTGTATGACTCATTAGCTTAATACCCCTATAGTTCATGCAATTTTGTACGTCGCCCTTATTCTTGTAGATAGGCACCAAAGTGCTCGTTCGCCACTCATTTGGCATCTTCTTCGTTTTCAAAATCCTATTGAAAAGGTCAGTGAGCCATGTTATACCTGTCTCTCCCAAAACTTTCCACACTTCGATTGGTATATCGTCTGGGCCTATTGCTTTTCTATGCTTCATCTTCTTCAAAGCTACAACCACTTCTTCCTTCCGGATTCGACGATAAAAAGAGTAGTTTCTACACTCTTCTGAGTTACTCAACTCCCCTAAAGAAGCACTCCTTTCATGTCCTTCATTGAAAAGATTATGAAAATAACCTCTCCATCTGTCTTTAACCGCGTTCTCTGTAGCAAGAACCTTTCCATCCTCATCCTTGATGCACCTCACTTGGTTTAGGTCCCTTGTCTTCTTTTCCCTTGCTCTAGCTAGTTTATAGATATCCAACTCTCCTTCTTTGGTATCTAATCGTTTATACTCAAAACTATCAGATAAAGAAAAAGAGTTTGATTCAAATATGATGACCCAATAAACGCTAACCAGGCACTTACCAATGTAAAACCTGTCTCTTCATTTGTGGGAGGTTAGATATGTCTAAATTTGAATTACATTGTCCATCTTCACTCATAGTTAGTATTGATGGTTCAAGTCACACGCATTGTTCATACTGCTTAACTTCCTTTAAGTGTTACCAGTTATTGCTGATGAGAAAGCAACTCCACAATATTTTCCTCAGTCTACTACTTATTATTAACTTGTTGCAGCATGTTAACTGAGAAAGAAAACCCCTACTACATAGACCTTACAGACAGGAATACCACAGCAGAAACAAAGATGTTAACATTAGCCCACTAGGTTCCCTTTTTCACAACCTGATGATGTGCAATAAGTCAGTTTCTTGATCTATATTTGTCATTTTGTACTATCGTAGCTTCAAAAGTATATTTTTTAAAAGATTTTTAGTCTTATCAAGGAATAATAAGCATAGCCATCTATTAAATTAAAATAATGTAAAGACAAACAATGTGTCTGTTCTTATGTTTCATTTTCACATCTGATCAACGTTATATATTAACTTGAATTATATTGCTTCCGACGTATGGTAAGTATTTCTTTTCTTGGTCGAATACTTATGGTAAGTTTAAATCATTTGTTTCATACTCATTCACCTAGTTCAACTCACATCCCATCTCCTTCAGACAGGAAGATATATATTAATATAAGTTTATCGGTGTAAAACATAGAATCGCCACAAGAGAAAAGTAAAACAGGCAGACTCACAATTATAGCTCGCCCAAATGCACCAGCACTTACGTAAGCCCATGTTCCTGGAAGCATCCCCAACCAACTGTAGGACAATTATAGATTTGACTTAGAACAAGATAGTCAATAATGTTACAAACCTGTTATACATATTTAGATTAGTTCATGAGATTAGATATCAACTACTTTTGAACGTAAACTACCAGACATGAGTCCTGAGTCCTGAGTCCTAACCATCATATTCTCCCCTTTTTTTTAAACATGAAAATTTGAGCCCTTGTGAGGAAATCAATGAATAAGTCATGAATGCAGACTGGCACAGAAGAATCTTCTTAGCCTCAACTTACTAGGTCATCCAATTTGTGTGGCCTGAAAATTTCAGCTAAACCAACATTGAGTTTCCAAAAGACGATCTCTGAAAACATTTTGAGCCCAAGCCTTTTTCAGGTAGAGCTTGGGCTTATCCTAGCCTATTATATGCCTGATCCAATTTATTCTTTATAGTTATCTTAAGTTTGGTATGAAGATATGTATTTTGTATCTTTAACCTAAGGGTTGCCTGCAAGTTGGTTATTAAGTCATTTCCACAACCTAAGGGGTAACAAGTTGGAGCCAGAAAGATACCAAATTTTGTTTAAATTACCATAACAACTTAGACCTAATCCACTTTGGTCCGACCCAAACTCAGCCTGTAGCTCATCAAATAGGACAGTTTAAGCTGGGTTAAATACTGGGTCCAAATAATCGTCCTACGAACCTTACAAATTGAGTTGGGATAAAAATAAGTCCTAATTCCAGCTCAACCTGTCTGATTAACAGCCCTAACTCTCAAGAGCGGCCCATAAAAATTTGTATAACAAAACCCAAGTTGAGATATAAGAACTTTAACTGAGTGAAAAAGAAGCAGAGCAGCAAACCTTCCCAACACGTATGGTACAAACTTTACAGATGTCAATCCATATAAATAGTTCCCCAACGAAAAGGGAAGCAAAGGGCTCAAGCGAAGGAGAGTGACAACTCTAAATCCGTTTTCTCCAATAGCCTTATCAATGGCAAGAAACTTTTTGTTTCCCTCAACCATTTTAACAATACGCTCACGAGCAAAATATCTAGCAATCAAAAAGGCAACACTAGCAGCAACCTGAAATAGGTAAATACCATAAGGGAAAGAAAAAAATTTAGCGCAAATATTGATAAATTGTTCTTTGTATAGTTATAAAAAAAATAAAAAAATAAAAAAAAAGGGATAAAAAAACTCACCGTGCCACTTATAGAGACGAGAATGGAACCAACAACTGTGCCAAAGAGAAGACCAGCTGACATGGTCAATGGAACTGCTGGAATCGCAAGGATCTACGGAAACATAAGTTTTATTATGTTAGTACTGGAAATGACGGTTTGGCTTTCTATGTCTCATACATCTAAAACAGATACTACAAAAAAATAAAATAAAAATATCTGCAAAGGTTGAATGTGGAAATGTACATAAATAGCATAAGGGTGAACAAACAAGTGGGAATAAAAACATATTAAAGGCTAAAATCCATATAGATAGCAATACATTCAAGGAATAGGTATCAAAGGCATACTTCCAGTCCGGCATAAACTGCAACAAACAAAGCATATCCAGCTGGACCATAACCTGTTCACCAAAAGTTTGATGAGATTAAGTCAAATATAGAATTGTATCAAAAAGAAAGAAACAGAAAGCCCAGCTTAATGCTAAATATCCTTCTTTTTTTTATCAAAAGATCATTAAGGTACAAGAACTAGCACTTCAAGAAACAACGCAGGAAAGGGAGCACATTTTTCCCCTGCATATTAAGGGTTGATTCCATCACAAGGGCTCCCTAAAATCAAACTAAAACATGTGATTGTACCTAGAAGGGAAGAGAACCTAGGAAGACAACGCATTTAAATGTATAACTATATAACTTGAACTCTACACAGTTACACTGTTACTCAAACACAACAGCACAGCAAGTTCTAAAGCACTGTTTTTCTTATGCACTTTGGTGGAGGCTATTGCAAACTTGAATGGTGAATCTATCAACTGTGGCCAGCGATAGCCTGAACTGCTTATGCAAACTATATTTGGCTAGAGAAAATGGCTAGATGTTTTACCAAAATCTGAGGATGATTTGACTCGTATTAAAATGAAGGCTATTTGCATGGAGATTCTTCCTTGCAGAAAATTCAAAGAAAAGAATGAAAAAACAGAACATGCTTTAATTTTTAGTGGCGTCTTCCTGATCAATTTTGTCTTTGATCTGTATCACTGATATTGTTAGGCTGGTAAACGCTTATGTTCTGTTTGTTATGTGTTTTTTTCTTAATGCTGCTTGTCGTAAGCTGATCAACTGCCTCATTATTCAGATAAGAATTTTCAATCATCATGAAAGAAAGAAAACATGAAGAACATATGAATATGGTATCGCAGTGTAATGATTAAACTGTAAGTGCCTTGGACAGATTTTTGTGCCCATAAGTTGCCCAAAGTCCTTAAAAAGGCTAGACTTCTACATTGTCACATAGCTAAACTATGAGGGTTGAGAAACTGAATTAATAAAACATTGAATCTACCTCGAATCTGTCGAATTCTCCATATTACAATCAATCATATACCAAATACATACTACAATCATAATGATATCACAAAAAGATCTGAAAAGCTGATATCCGATTTGCGTAAATGGCAATCCTATCCATTCAAAACTAATCATTGCAACCAGAAAATTTCTAAAATAAACCTCAGGTGGGTATACAACAAGACCAAATTCTAACACCAATGAACAAAATCCAAGCAGAATTAACAGAAACCTGAAAAGGGTACAAAAATTTGGCAAATTTACCTTCAATGAAAGTGGAAAACTGATTCAAGAAGGCGTTGATTTGATCCTTGTACACATACCCAACACCGGCGAACCCACCAACAATACCGACCAGGACAACACCGGCCAAAACAGTGCCTTTAAACGCAGTGTCGCCGTCGAAGGCGCCGTTGTCAGCCTCACCGGTCTTTTCAATTTCACCGCCGTCGTCGTTCTTGGGGGTGTTGAAGAACCAGCGCTGGCTCTGCGGAGGAGCATTGGGGGTGTTCTGGAGGGACTTCTTCTTGGACTGCTTGAGAGAAGAGCACGAGGTGAGGAAGTGGGAGCGCCTGTTAGGTCGGGAGCTGAAGAGGAAGGAAGAGGAGGGAGGAGGAGAGAGGGCGGAGAGGCATGGGAGGAGGAGCGACGACGACGGTGGTGGTGGCCTCAGAGTGAGGAGGGTGCGCATTTTAAGTGGTGGGTAGCGTGTAGGATAATAGCGGGAGGCAGAGCACTGCCATGTATGGTAAGGGAGAAGATGGATAATTATTGTGATTTATGAGGGAGATGGAAAGGACTGGAAGTTTTGATTTGATGTTTGGATTGAGTGTGGGGCTCTTTTGTGTGCACGACGTCGATTTTATTAAGTTAAAATTCAATTGAAATTTGTGTGGTTGAGATTTGATTTGGGGGTAAAAGAGTGATGGAGGGAGTGCCATGTATACTTTTGTTTACCACTCCTCTCATTGTATTTGTAACGTAGGAGATGGAGTGATAGAGATATGATATGTACATTATTATATGTTAGACGAAGCCAACTCGAACTCAGCCTTTACAATTTGGATTGAGGTATAGTTTTGTGTACATGTGAGTTTATTTCTATCGAGTTAGAACTTAACTCGAAACGATCTCATTGATTAGTGCTTACCCAACAAAACCTCACTTATGGAAAAAACAACAAAGAAGTGTGGAAAGAAGCAATGCAAGAAGAACTTAAAGCTCTAGATCAACACAAAACATGGAGTATAACCACACTTCCAAAAGGAAAAAGGGTTGTGGGTTGTAAATGGATTTATAAGATCAAATTCAATTCAGATGGCTCAATTGAGAGGCATAAAGCAAGGTTGGTGGCTAGGGGATTCACTCAAACTTTCGATGTAGATTACAAAGAAACGTTTGCCCCTGTTGCGAAAATGAACTCAGTTAGGGTTCTATTGTCTGTGGCTGTCAATAAGGGATGGTCCATGTACCAAATGGGCGTGAAGAATGCATTCTTACATGGTGATCTCGAAGAAGAAGTCTATATGAAATTGCCACCAGGGCACCCTCAAAGCAATGAGCATGATTTAGTGTGCAAATTGCACAAATCAATTTATGGACTAAAACAATCCCCCCGAGCTTGGTATGGCAAGCTAAGCTCAGTTCTCACAAGTGTTGGTTTCAAAAGAAGCAATGTCGATTCCTCATTATTTGTTCGCACTGGAGCTGTGGGAAAATTGGTTGTGTTGATCTATGTCAATGACTTAATAATTGCAGGAGATAGTGCTAAAGAGATCTTCAAACTCAACCAGTCACTCAGAAAAAGGTTTGCAATTAAAGACCTTGGGGTATTGAAGTATTTCCTTGGCATAGAGATGGCAACTTCTCATAAGGGACTATTTCTAAATCAAAGAAAGTATATCCTGGATTTGCTCAAGGAAGTTAACATGAGAGATGCCAAACCTGCAATTACTCCTCTGGATAGCAAGCTCAAACCTAGCTTGGAGGGCACGCCACTCACTAATATACGCCATTATCAAAGGCTTATTGGTAAGTTGATCTACCTAACAATCACCAGACCTGACATCACATATTTCGTAAGTGTCGTAAGCCAATTCATGCAATCTCCCACAATTGAGCATATGAACCTTGTTAAGAGGATATTACGTTACTTAAAAGGGTCTGTGGGTCGTGGCATCATCATGAAGAAGAATGAAAACACACAACTCATGGGATATTGCGATGCAAATTGGGCGGGAAACGTAATCGACCCTAAGTCCACAACAGGTTACTGTACATTTGTTGGTGGAAATTTGGTCACATGGAAGAGCAAAAAACAAAATGTCATTGCACGCTCAAGTGCTGAAGCCGAGTATCATGCAATGGCCTCCACTGCGTGTGAGCTGATATGGCTAAAAGGCCTTCTAAGCGACTTAAGAGTGTTTACAACTCTCCCCATGTCCTTATTTTGTGACAATCAGGCAGCAATGCATATAGCATCAAACCCATTGTTTCACGAGAGGACGAAACATATTGAAGTTGACTGTCATTATGTTCGGGAACAAGTCCAGTCGAAAGTGATTCAGACTCATTATACCAGAAGCTGTGATCGACTGGCCGACATTTTCACCAAACCCTTGGCTTCTCACCAGTTTCAACGACTTTTGTCCAAGCTTGGATCCATAAATCTTCTGGATCTAGCTTAAGGGAGAGTATTGGAAGTAGGGTTAAATCAACCACTCAAGTGTGTCTCCTAAGTGGTTAATCAAGTGTGTAGGGTTAGGGTTAAAGCAACCACTCAAGAGCACTCAAGTGTGTCTCCAAAGTGGTTAATCAAGTGCACTCAAGTGTGTCTCCTAAGTGGTTAATCATTTGTTGTCTTTTCTTAGGAGTCCACCGGTGTGGAATAACTCAAGGAGAGTTCATCTCTTTATATTCGGCTGAACAATTGTAATGTTAGCATGAAAGAAATAATATACAATCCTTGAAAATCAACACAATTATATCCCAATTCTCTTTCTTCTTGTTTCTCGCTAAGGTCTAAAATATCAATGATATCGGAAATATCGGTAGTACAAAGCACGGAAATTTCAATGGAAATATCAGGATATTATCGATATCGATAAAAATTGAATAAAAACCACAGAAATTGTAAGAAAAACTTGGAAATTTTTATTGAAACTTTGCAGGATGTTTATCTAGTCAATTATCTATTAGTTTATCACAAAAAATTGGAAGAAAATTGATCACTCATATATTTCATGCATTTATACCATCCATTTCTAAAGTCTTTGTGATGTTTTTGTGTTAAAATGGTTGCATTTTACCTTACATTGTGTTAGTGTGCAGTTAAATTTGCTTTAAGATCAATTTCAAGCAAAAAGGAGAAAAGGAAATAATAAAAACAAACAAAAGAATTGGAAGTGGAGCTTGTGTCCACGGGTGGTGTTTGAAAAAGAAATCAGAAAGCAAAGTGGGAGAGTGAGGATGAAGGGAGGAGCACACGGAAGTGAGAAAGAAAGAGAAGAAAAAAATAAAATAAAATAAAAGTGTGGAGGGAACACACGGCATTTCCGGAAAGAGGAAAGAAAAGATGGTAGAAAAGAGGAGAACATGGGGTGCCCACTATGAAGTGGAGTTTGGTTGGTCTTCCACTTGTAGCTTTGGTTGGTTTTGGAAATTATTGCCTTTTGTTGAAGGCAATACACGAAAAGAGGAGAGGAAGATAGAGTGGAGGACGGACAAAATGGAGCAACAGAGGAGTATTCATTGCAGCAGAAAATAAAGGTGTGCAGCTCTCATTAGACTTACAGAGTAGAGAGTTTCAGAGAGCAACATAGCGTAAAAAGGAGGAGAAGATCGGAGAGCTTGTTTTGTAAAAAGGGTTGTTTTCCTTCTTTGATTCTTCATGGATAATTTCTTATGTATTCAAATAATTATGTGTAACTAATTTCTTTTCGCTAGAGTGAGGCCATGAGTCGCAACATGATTACGTAGATTTCTCTTTCAATTGCTTAAGTGTTGTTACATGCTTTCTTTGATATTTTCAATCTCTAAATTAAACTATCTATGTGTCTTGATGATTGATCACCATTAGGATGCTTAGAAAAGTCATTGGATGCAATTTTGAACAAATGTCACGTTAAAATTGGTTATGCTTCTTGTGATTGAGGATTGTAATTTCTCCTAAGGTAAATATCATACTCTTAGGGATTACATGGTTTAACAAAAGGATTTTCATCAAGATTAATGAATCATTCATGTTTATATTTAATCCAATTGTCATGGATAAATTGCATGTAGTGGTAAGCGTTTTAACTTGAATGTCACAAGTAAAACATACACAAGGAAAACCCAACCTTCAAAGCATATGTGTTTTCGATTACTTAAGCAATTGGAAGAGATACGTAGGAGTGTTGTTGGTAAAGGTTGAACTCTAACATATTGTCAATCTATTTTTCTTCAATCATTTATTTTATCTTGAATTTCCTCATTTACTTGTTTTGTTTAGTTGAATCATTATTTCTATAAGCCATTTCCCTTTTTAAATGTTTGTTTAAGTCACGTACAATAGTATTTAGTTTTGTTGAATTAGTGTAGTTCTTAGAGTTAACTAAGTTAAATACACAAAAGTTCATAAATTGTTTATACGAGTCCCTGAGGAGATCGACCTTGCTTGAGCCATTCTATACTACAACACTTGTTCTCTTGCAAAAAATTTCTATGGTTTAACCCTTTGTTTTACAAGTGGTAAAATCGTTATCAAGAAATTGGCGCCGTTGCCGGGGACTGTGCCAACAGTTCCCAAGCTTTTGTGTTTATTTTTCTTATGCTTATGTTTATGTCTTATTTTTATTAATCATTAAAAAAAACAGCAATTAATTTAGTTGAGTTTCGATCTTTGATTAAGTGCAGTGGATGTGTGGTGTGAGATTTTTTGTCTTTATTTAACTAACTAGTGGTTGCCAATTTGCATAAACTGTGTTTTTTATTCATCCAGGTTTACTTACTTTCTTTTCCTTTTTGTTGTTTAGTTAGTTTCTGTTAAGTTTTATTTTATTTTTATTGTGGCTTAATGTTTATGTTGTTTGTTCAGGTGTAGTATATGGTGATTGGAACAAGGTCCAAGAATCAAGTGCTTATTCCTTACGACCCTGAACCAGAGAGAAGTGCAAGGAAGTTAGCTAGAAAAAAATATTTAGCACAAGATTCCAACATTGGTGATACTTTTCTTAAGGATTTGTTCCTTGATCCTGAGAGCTGCACATCTATTTTCCAACCTTTGGCACCAGTTGCACACATGGCCCTAGCCTTACCTGCAGCAGGTCAACCTTTAAGGAATTCATTGGCAGCGAGAGTCAATGCAGTGCCAAGGTGCATTATATATCCAGATGTGGAAGATGGGACAACCTTTGAAATTAAACCTCACATCCTCAAAATATTGCCATCCTTTCATGGGTTGCCAAACAGTGATCCCAACATGCATTTGGCTGATTTTATTGAGGCATGTGACAACACCATAATCAGATGTTTCTCTTCTAAAGCTATCAAGTTACGCTTGTTCCCGTTCTCTTTGAAAGACAAAGCCAAGGCGTGGCTGCATTCTCTGCCTGCCAATAGCATTACAACATGGACAGAATTGCAAGAAAAATTTCTCAATAAGTTTTTTCCTTCTTCCAAGACTCTTGCACTCAAGAAAGAGATATTGGCTTTCGCTCAAAAGCCAAACGAGTCTTTCCATGAAGCTTGGGAACGGTATAATGAGATGTACACAAAATGTCCTCATGCTGGGTTTGATTCTAACCTTCAAATGAACATATTTTATGATGGTCTCAATGCCACCACCAAGAGTCAAGTGAATGCATCTGCTGGAGGGTCATTAATGTCAAAATCAGCAAGGGAAGCATTTGAGTTATTTGATATGATGGCTTCTGAATCCCAACAATGGACAGAAGAACAAACACAAAAGAGAGAAGTTTTTGAGATTTCTCAGAGTTCTCCTAATGTTTATGCTCAAATTGCTAAAATGGAAAATAATTTTAATGCCAAGTTTGCTGCCTTAATGCAGGTCTCTTCCATGCCCAATGCCCAAGAAGCTTGCATCATTTGTAGTGAGACAACTCATGACATCACTCAATGCCCCAACAAGGATAGCTACCCTGAGCTTGTGCAAGAGCATGTGAATATGGTGAATAATTTCATTAGACCCAGAAGTGACTCTTATTCCAATACATATAATCCTGGGTGGAAGAACCATCCCAATCTTAGTTGGGGTAGCAACCAACAACCACGTCAATACCAACAGTCTTACCAATCAACTAGTGAGACTAAGAAACCATCTCTTGAAGATCAAATGTCACAGCTAGCTCAACATATGTCCGCTCTCTCTAATAGCACCAACAATTTTGTTCAATCCACACAAAATAGCATTCAGAATCTCACGGCATCAGTGGGGAATTTGGAGACTCAAGTTGGACAGCTTGCTACCATGTTCAATGAAAGAGAGAAAGGAAAGTTCCCAAGCCAATCTGAGCAAAATCCAAGAGGGATGGAGCATTGCAAAGTAATATGGACATTGAGAAGTGGCAAGAGCTATGACACCAGAGAAGTGGTGCACCATGAAGCCGAAGTGGAAGAAGAATAGCTTATTGAAAGTGCACCGTTAGCTGCAAAGTCTTGGTCAGAGGCTATTTCTGCAGTAGGTATTCCAGATCCTAGTGCAAGTGACAAAGTGCAATCTCGACCCAACTTTGATGCAAACAAGGAAAAAGGCCTTGGCAGTTTATTTGCACCTTCTGACAAGCCACCATACAAGCCACCTTTGCCATTTCCACAACGACAGCAACAACGTTCTAAGGAACAACAATGCATTGAATTCATGAAGACGTTGGCTAAGGTTCAAATTAATTTGCCTCTATTAGATGCTATTAAATAGATCCCATCATATGCCAAATTTCTGAATGAGCTATGTTCTAAAAAGAAAAAGTTCTTGGAATACGAGAAGGTGATTTTAACTGAGCAATGCAGTGTTGTCCTCTTACATAAGCTACCACCCAAGAAGAAAGATCCGGGGAGTTTCACTATCTCTTGTACTATTGGTAGTCTTGATTTTCATAAAGTATTGATTGATTTAGGAGCAAGTGTTAACCTTATGCCTTATTCTGTTTTCAAAAATTAGGTGAAGGAGAACTCAAGCCCACATCTGTGAGTCTTCAATTGGCAGATAGGTCTGTGACCTATCCTTTAGGTATTCTGGAAAATGTGATTATTAAAGTGGATAAATTATATCTTCCAGCTGATTTCATTGTACTTGACATGGAGGAAGACAAGGAAGTGCCTCTCATTTTAGGCCGACCGTTCATGGCCACCGCTCGGACACTTATTGATGTGGAAGCAGGTACTTTAACCTTAAGAGTGCAAGGAGAGTCAATTGTATTCAAACTCTTTGAAGCTGTCAAGCGTCCTTTTGAACCTGAAGAGTGTTTTCGTGTTGATGTTTTGGATGAGATTGTGCATGCAAACTTTGCCTCACAATCATCTAACGATGAGCTGTTAACTTGCCTCACCAACCATGATGCTACTTTATCTATGGAAGAAAATGTGGTGGACGTCATTGCTGCATTGGATAGTGCACCAATTCATAATCCAAAGTGGCGACATGTTTATGAAAGGCTTGGAGTGCCTAAGCAGCCCCTTCTTCCTTCAAGTGAGCAAGCTCTGAAGTTAGAGCTCAAGCTACTGCCGAGCCACCTCAAGTATGCTCATCTCAGGGTGAACGAGACCTTGCCTGTTATTATTGCTGCTAATCTTAATGACACGGAGGAAGACAAATTACTAAGAGTTCTTCGCAAGTATCAAGATGCTCTGGGGTGGACACTTGTTGACATAAAGGGCATTAGTCCAGCTTTGTGCATGCATAGGATTTTTATGGAGGCTGGGACTAAACCAATTATTGAAGCTCAAAGACGTCTAAATCCGATCCTGAAGGAAGTTGTAAGAGTTGAGGTGATGAAGTTACTCGATGCAAGTATCATTTATCCAATCTCGGATAGCAAATGGGTGAGCCCGACTCAGGTGGTTCCAAAGAAAACTGGTATTACTGTGGTGAAGAATGATAACAACGAGCTTGTGCCTACAAGGATGACCACCGGATGGCGAATGTGTGTTGACTATAGAAAGCCCAATAACAGCACTAGAAATGATCATTTTTCGCTGCCATTCATTGATCAGATGCTTGAGAGACTAATTGGTCATTCTTTCTATTGTTTCTTAGATGGTTATTCAGGGTACAACCAAATTCCAATTGCCCCTAAGGATCAAGAGAAGACAACGTTTACATGCCCTTTTGGTACATTTGCATACAGACGAATGCCATTTGGATTGTGCAATGCCCCTGCCACTTTCCAACGATGCATGATGAGTATTTTTTCCGGAATGGTTGAAAATATTGTTGAGGTTTTTATGGATGACTTTTCTGTTTTTGGTAATTCTTTCGATATATGTTTGGATAACTTGTCTTTGGTTTTGGAAAGATGCAGGGAGACTAATCTTGTGTTAAATTGGGAGAAATGCCATTTTATGGTTAAGCATGGCATTGTGCTAGGACATCTAATTTCAAGCAAAGGAATAGAGGTCGACAAGGCAAAGATTGAGGTGATCGCCAAATTACCACCACCAACTTCTGTGAAGAATGTGAGATCTTTCTTGGGACATGCTGGTTTTTATCGAAGATTCATCAAGGATTTTTCCAAAATTAGTCGTCCTCTTTGTAATTTACTTGCTAAAGATGCTTGTTTTCATTTTAATGCAGATTGTCATGATGCTTTCAACAAATTGAAGGATCTTCTCACATCAGCCCCAATTATAACAGCTCCAGATTGGACCCTTCATTTTGAGCTCATGTGCGATGCTTTCGATTACGCTGTGGGTGCTGTCCTTGGTCGGCGACGTGACAAATTTCCCCATGTTATATATTATGCCAGCCGCACTTTGAATGATGCTCAGCTGAATTATGCCACTACGGAAAAAGAATTACTTGCAGTGGTATTTGCTCTTGAAAAGTTTCGATCGTACTTAATTGATTCTAAAGTCATTGTGTATTCTGATCATTCTGCTCTCAAGTACTTATTGTCTAAAAAATAGGCCAAACCACGATTGATTCGATGGGTCCTTCTCTTGCAAGAATTTGATTTGGAGATCCTAGATAAAAAGGGACGTGAGAATGTTGTGGCGGATCATCTCTCCAGATTAGTAAATGCAAGCACTGATGAGGCAGATTCATTGCCCCTGCAAGAGAGCTTTCCAGACGAGCAATTTCTAGCGGTTACTCATCAAGTACCATGGTATGTTGACATCGCAAATTATTTGGCATCTGGAGAAATACCATCAGAGTTCAGTTACCAACAAAGGAAGAAGTTCCTCTCCACTGTAAAACACTACTTTTGGGATGAGCCATACCTTTTCAAGCATTACCAAGATCAAATCATTCGTCGGTGTGTCCCCTTAGAAGAACAAGAAAGCATTTTGAAGTTTGCTCACCATTATGCATGTGGTGGTCATTTTGGACCAAGAAGGACTGCGGCCAAGATCTTACAGAGTGGTTTCTTTTGGCCATCTTTATTCAAAGATGCATACCTATGGTGCTAGGCTTGTGATAAGTGTCAAAGAGTTGGCAATCTTTCTCAAAGAAATGAGATGCCCCAACAAAGTTTTTTGGTGATTGAGCTATTTGATGTCTGGGGTATAGACTTCATGGGATCTTTCCCTTCTTCACATGGCAATCTCTACATCTTGGTGGCGGTTGATTATGTCTCTAAGTGGGTGAAGGCAATAGCTTCTCCAACATGCAAAAGTTCTGTGGTGTTAGGTTTCTTGCAGAATACTATTTTTCCCCGATTTGGAGTACCTCGTGCTATCATCAGTGACGAAGGTACGCATTTCTTAAACCGCACCATGGCTGCCCTTTGTGCCAAGTATCATATTCACCATCGCATAGCCACCCCATACCATCCACAGACATCTGGACAAGTTGAAGTATCTAATCGTGAGCTCAAGAGGATTCTTGAGAAAACTGTCAGTTCATCTCGAAAAGATTGGAGTTTAAAGCTTACTGATGCTTTGTGGGCATATAGGACAGCTTATAAGACACCAATTGGGATGTCTCCTTTTCGTTTGGTGTATGGGAAAGCTTGCCATCTGCCTATGGAACTTGAGCACAAGGCATATTGGGCTATTAAGCACCTCAATTTTGACTACCAGGTAGATGGAGAGAAGCGGAAGCTGCAGTTGAATGAACTGGAAGAAATAAGGAATGATGCTTATGAGAATGCAAAGATTTACAAAGATAAGACCAAGAAATTTCATGATGCTCACATCCTTCGTAAAGAGTTTCAACCGGGTCAAAAGGTTTTGCTTTTTAATTCGAGACTAAAACTATTCCCAGGAAAGCTCAAATCACATTGGAATGGTCCATATCGTGTTGTACAGGTCCATCTTCATGGGGCTGTGGATATCCAAAACATGCAAACTGGTTTTATCTTCAAAGTTAATGGGCATCGCTTGAAGTTATACAAGGAGTCTCCATATGATCTTGCTAAGGATTCCATCACTTTGAAGGAACCTGTTATTTGAATCAAACTGCTAACAGAATGTCTAGCTCTAGATAGTAACTAAAGCGCTTCTTGGGAGGCAACCCAAGTTTTCTATCTTTCATCTTTAGTTTGAATAATTTTAAATGTTCTTGTTCTGTTTTTCTCTTGTTTTCTAGTTTGTGTTTAAGTCCTACTTTTGCTCCCTTATGCAGGTAATGATTTTGCAATCTCTACAACAACTTCTTGAAAAGTTTCTTAATCCCACGGGTTATTCACACATTTATTATGCATAATGGGACGTGTTGAAACAAGTTTGGGGATGATTTGGAATTCTACCATGGAAAAAAAAATGCATTTTTACTGCTGCTCTCCTCGCCTACACAAATTGGTGTGTTCTTTCCTTTTCTTTATGTGTCTTTATTTCATTTTGTATTTCTTTCCTTCCATTTTTATGTCTTATTGTTCAAAATTCCTTTCATTATCATTGGGGACAATGCTATAATTAAGTTTGGGGGTGGAAATATATTTCGTTAGTTTACTTCTTTTTTTTTTTTTTTTAAAACAATTTGCATTTTTGTTATTGTTTGTAGCTACTTCTCAATTCAATGATGAGTTTTGATCTTAATTTCCTTCTTACTTTCAAGAAGTCTAAGTTCTTTTCGTTGTCTTTGTGTTAACTGTGATTTCCAGCAATCAACTTGAAAAATAAATGTGCCTAGTCTTGTCAATGTGAAACTTGAGCATGATTTAACGTTTCATATGTGAATCATGTGAGATTATGTAAACCTTGTGAGTTTTTGAGCCTATACATGATTGAACCATTATGCATCAATCTCATTCCTTCTTGTGCGTATGATCTCACTGTACATGTATCTCTAGAACTTGCTTTATACTTCACGATTCATTAATCAATTCATGTAATAACTTGGAAGTGATATAGGCCATCTTTGGATCGTTTGAGCCTTTTGTGCCTACCTTATATGCTATGTTTATCCGTAGTAGCCCATTGAGCCTTTAACTAAGCTATTTCTTTGTTAGACACATCTCTTTACCTTGCTCCGATATTGGAGTTGAGCCCATACACAGAAATCGATTCCTTATTGTTTTGAGAAAGTATTACATGGGTTGTGCTCTTGGGGGTTTCATTTATTTAGAAAGATGGATGAAGCATGTGTATTACAATGAAATGTGAATTTGATGGGTGATGTAGCTTTTGCAGATTTATGCATAGCTTTGCAGATTTGTTTCTTTCAAAAAAAAAAAAAGGAATGGGAGAGTGTTGATTTGTTGAAAATGTGTCTGCGGAATATAAATTTCCTTTTGAAGTTGAATTTGGGGAGTAACAGGTGCTCGAGGTTTTATTATTTTGCTTTCAATTTGAGGTGGTGTGATATTGAGGTGTTGGAAAACTACTAAAGTGTACTTTCTCAAAATTTTTTATTTCCATATCCTTTCTTTCATTAGCCTATCACCTTTAGCCCCATTACAACCGTAATAAAGTCATATTGATCCAAGGTATTACTTAAATATTGATAGCGAGTTAGGTGGACAAGCAAGCATATGGCGGCATGTACAATGAGATCACTTGAGTGAAACACATTAACCAAAACTTATGAGTGAATGAGCGTATGTCTTGTGAGAAGCTCACATGTTTGCATATGATGATTTAAAGGAGCTTGGAATTGCATTGACATGGCTAGCTCACACATGACATTTCAACGTTTTGTTTGAAGGAAATTTGGTTAATTATTGGATGATGTTTTTAGCTCTTGTTGCTTAGTTCTTGGCTGTTTGTTTCATGGTTAGCACTTATCTCTGAAATCGAAATTGAGAAGTTGGCTACTAAGTTGTTGAATCTAGTCTTAGTTGAGTGATTTTGTTTTGTGTTTTGTTTTGCTAGAGGACTAGCAAAAATGTAAGTTTGGGGGTATTTGATTACTCATATATTTCATGTATTTATACCATCCATTTCTAAAGTCTTTGTGATGTTTTTGTGTTAAAATGGTTGCATTTTACCTTACCTTGTGTTAGTGTGCAGTTAAATTTGCTTTAGGATCAATTTCAAGCAAAAAGGAGAAAAGGAAATAATAAAAACAAACAAAAGAATTGGAAGTGGAGCTTGTCTCCACGGGTGGTGTTTGAAAAAGAAATCAGAAAGCAAAGTGGGAGAGTGAGGATGAAGGGAGGAGCACATGGAAGTGGGAAAGAAAGAGAAGAAAAAAATAAAATAAAATAAAAGTGTGGAGGGAACACACGGCATTTCCGGAAAGAGGAAAGAAAAGATGGTAGAAAAGAGGAGAACATGGGGTGCCCACTATGAAGTGGAGTTTGGTTGGTCTTCCACTTGTAGCTTTGGTTGGTTTTGGCAATTATTGCCTTTTGTTAAAGGCAATAACTGAAGGCAATACACGAAAGGAGGAGGGGAAGACAGAGTGGAGGACATTCAGAATGGAGCAGCAGAGGAGTATTCATTGCAGTACAAAATAAAGGTGTGCAGCTCTCATTAGACTTACAGAGTAGAAAGTTGCAGAGAGCAACATAGCAGAAAAAGGAGGAGAAGATCGGAGAGCTTGTTTTGTAAAAAGGGTTGTTTTCCTTCTTTGATTCTTCATGGATAATTTCTTATGTATTCAAATAATTATGTGTAACTAATTTCTTTTCACTAGAGTGAGGCCATGAGTCGCAACATGATTACGTAGATTTCTCTTTCAATTGCTTAAGTGTTGTTACATGCTTGCTTTGATATTTTCAATCTCTAAATTAAACTATCTATGTGTCTTGATGATTGATCACCATTAGGATGCTTAAAAAAGTCATTGGATGCAATTTTGAACAAATTTCATGTTAAAATTGGTTATGCTTCTTGTGATTGAGGATTGTAATTTCTCCTAAGGTAAATATCATACTCTTAGGGATTACATGGTTTAACAAAATGATTTTCATCAAGATTAATGAATCATTTATGTTTATATTTAATCCAAATGTCATGGATAAATTGCATGTAGTGGTATGCGTTTTAACTTGAATGTCACAAGTAAAACATACACAAGGAAAACCCAACTTTCAAAGCATATGTGTTTTCGATTACTTAAGCAATTGGAAGAGCTACGTAGGAGTGTTGTTGGTAAAGGTTGAACTCTAGTATATTGTCAATCTATTTTTCTTCAATCATTTATTTTATCTTGAATTTCCTCATTTACTTGTTTTGTTTAGTTGAATCATTATTTATATAAGCCATTTCCCTTTTTAAATGTTTGTTTAAGTCACGTACAATAGTATTTAGTTTTGTTGAATTAGTGTAGTTCTTAGAGTTAACTAAGTTAAATACACAAAAGCTCATAAATTGTTTATACCAGTCCCTGAGGAGATCGACCTTGCTTGAGCCATTCTATACAACAATATTTGTTCTCTTGCAAGAATTTTCTATGGTTTAACCCTTTGTTTTACAAGTGGTAAAATCGTTATAAAAAATGCATTGCATGATGGATTTAACTGATTTAAGTTTATTATATAGCGAGCTGACAAACATTGTGAGCGTATAAAATATGTAGAAATTAATTAAAGAAGTTTAAACACACCAAAATCATTTATATATAATGAAGTAGTACAATATTTTACACTTTATACATTGCATGGTAAGATAGATGAGTGACTTAGTACCACATAGAGTTCCTATCAAGGTCTAAAATATCGATGATATCGGAAATATCGGTAATCCAAAAACACGAAAATTTCGAAGGAAATATCGGGATATTATCGATATTTTAGACCTTGTCGCTAACCAACCAGTGGGGTTTTTATTCAAGCTCAAATATTTCAAAACAATAAAAAATAAAAAAACTTACATCCCTCGGCCACCAGCAAGAGCTTCCTCTGATGAGTCTTTCCATTCATCAATTCTTAAAAATTAATCCTAATTATTTCACGCTTAATTAATTACGTTGAGAGAGAGAGAGAGAGAGAGAGAGACTTACACCCAACCGTAACGACGGTCGAACAAAAGGCGTTTGGAAGGCGAATTTGAGGACTCCATTATCTCTCTCTGAACGTCTCTCGAGTGAGAAAACAAGAGACGAAGCAGGACAAGTCGTTGGAAATTTGGGCTGAATATGATATGGGGCTGGCCCATTTTCTTGTGGCACTTTTCGTAAATATAGACAACTACCGCAGTTAATATTTGAAAAACAGTTCCACATTACAAACCGCCTCAGTTTTCCCGCTTCGCTCGAATCTTCCTTGGCTCTCTCTCCCGATTCTCTCTCTCTGGGAGCTCTGGGAATGGCGAACGTGAAAGAAACAGCTCAATTTCCACAAAAATCCATGAATTCAGGTACTTTTCCTTTTACTTTTCACCGATTCATCAATTCACCCCTCTCATTTTTCCTCGGAAAATTTAGAAACTGAGTTCTTAATTTGAATTAGTCTGAATTCGATCATTTTCCAGTGGAGCAATTATCTGTTTGATACAAATTCTGGATAATTTTATTGCTTCGGTTAACCATTTGATTAGAATTTCGAGTAGAAAGATTACGATTGATTTGTGCTGGAAATGGTAGGATTAATGGAGTGAAGAAATCTTAAATGTTGGATTGTGATTGCAGGTGGTGGTGGTGGGGTTTGTATGATGAGCAATACATGGAGGGACGAACAACATCCATCCTTCATCAACTTCATCTCCACTTTCCTCGCCGCAAACTCTTTCCGCCTCAACTTTGTCCCAATTACCCCCGTAATTTCCTTCAATTTAATCATGTGATCTCATGTTAAAAGGACAAAAGAACTGAAAAGAAAATAATTTTGGTGCATCTGATGGTTGGATTTGCACTGCAGGACTTCATTTTCAACTGTGGGGGTTCATCTGTGGCATTCATTTTCATGACTAGCTTGGATTCCGGTACCATCTCGCAATTCTTCGGCAGGTGAACAAGTTAATTGCTTTCGTTTTTCGGTGCCTCTTGCATGCGTGTGTGCTTGTGTTTTGTGTTTGACGTGATCACTTTTATTATTTGTACAGAGTTCAGAAGCTGAAGCTGCAATTTACAAATCTATATGTTGTCATCACGCTCCCAACCAAGGAGCAAAACGATTTGTTTGTTCGTTCTTACTTCAAGTGAGCTATGTCAAAACTCGAAAGAAACTTCTGTCCAATTGATTTTTGATATGTCAAAACGATACAAATGGTTTTTAAATCTGTGAAGATTTGGGATGGAACTCGGCAAGCCAACATTCGTTCTGGTTAAGGACTTGGAAATGGGGTTCGAGAAGATAACGAAAATAGCTCATTCTCGTGGGGGTAATAAAATCTTGCCCAAGGCTCACTTACCTTATTCATGAATTGTTTTCCAAGTAATTTGTCTAAGACTCCTAAGCAAACACTGATTACAGTGTGCAAGCGAGGGGATGCCACAACAAAATTGAAGGCTGAGGTTAGTGTGAATTTTGACCGTATTTATGTAGAATGCTTTGGTTTTTAGGAGTTAGGACCTCAAAACATCCCCATTTTGTTCAATTTTGTTGGAGAAGAGGAAGCAAACAGTGCAAACACCAGGCATATTTCAAAAAGTGATCACAGCCATTCCGGGCATCGACAATCATGATGCAAATGCGGTACTTATCTCATCCTAATCAACGAAATTGATTTGTATAATCATACGTTGGTTTCTTATTCTGGGTAATTTGTTCAGCTTAACCAGGCTATCGGATCGATCGAAGGAATTGCCAAAGCATCAAAGGAGCACATTATGGAAAACACAGACCTCTCAGCTGACAAGGCACAAGTGCTTTCAAGGTTTTTCAGAGATCCAAAGTTTTACCTCAGTCCTAAGATCAACTGAGAGGAGTAGCTCGTTTATCTCAGTAAATGTCAAAGTACTGCTTTAAACACAATCAGGGTCACGTATTGAAAACCATGATTATTATTATTTCTCTTTTTAGTTCCGTACATAAAGGATTTGAGAGGGTTTCAGGAGACAAATAACGTGCTCCGCTTAAACACTCCCGAATGAACGAAAACTATATACCCCCAAATCCCTAGCAGGTAATAACTATTCCTCATATCAAAAAGCTACACTTACACTTATCAGGAGCCACAATAGATCCGCATCTCAAAAAGGTACATAACTCGGGCTGTGTTACACCATATTTCAATCTTCGGGCTGCGGGCTTCCCCCCGTATGACGGGGCACCAAGGTATGAAGCAAGCCGCAACAGGTCACTGAAGACTTCGCCAGCAGTGACTTCAGCAGCAGCACCAGGTCCACGTATTATGGGGTTGAGCTTTGTATCTAGTTGTTGTCAACGCAATTATATTATCTGCCACGGAAAGCTGAGCAAATGGATAATCATTCTCGTACGTCTGCAGCTTCACTTCCCCTTTCTGATTGACCATGTCAACCACCCCAACAAATTTCAAGACCTTCAGATATCAAAAAGAAAAGTCAGGAGGGAAGATGAGAATCATTTAAACATATCAACAACAACAACAACAAAGCCTTTTCCCACTAAGTGGGGTCGGCTATATGAATCCTAGAACGCCACTGCGCTCCGTTTTGTGTCATGTCCTCCGTTAGATCCAAGTACTCTAAGTCTTTTCTTAAGGTCTCTTCCAAAGTTTTCCTAGGTCTTCCTCTACCCCTTCGGCCCTGAACCTCTGTCCTGTAGTACATCTTCGAACCGGAGCGTCAGTAGGCCTTCTTTGCACATGTCCAAACCATCGTAACCGATTTTCTCTCATCTTTCCTTCAATTTCGGCTACTCCTACTTTACCTCGGATATCCTCATTCCTAATCTTATCCTTTCTCGTGTGTCTACACATCCAACGAAGCATCTTCATCTCCGCTACACCCATTTTGTGTACGTATTGATGCTTCACCGCCCAACATTCTGTGCCATACAACATCGCCGCCCTTATTGCCATCCTATAAAATTTTTCCTTGAGCTTCAGTGGCCTACGACAGTCACACAACACGCCGGATGCACTCTTACACTTCATCCATCCAGTTTGTATTCTATGGTTGAGATCTCCATCTAATTCTCCGTTCTTTTGCAAGATAGATCCTAGGTAGCGAAAACGGTCGCTCTTTGGTATTTCCTGATCTCCGATCCTCACCCCTAACTCATTTTGGCCTCCATTTGCACTGAACTTGCACTCCATATATTCTGTCTTTGATCAGCTTAGGCGAAGACCTTTAGATTCCAACACTTCTCTCCAAAGGTTAAGCTTCGCATTTACCCCTTCATGAGTTTCATCTATCAACACTATATCGTTTGTGAAAAGCATACACCAAGGAATATCATCTTAAATATGTCATGTTAACTCATCCATGACCAAAGCAAAAGGTAAGGACTTAAGGATTGTTGATGCATAAAATCAGTGAGGACTTTGGTACAACAGAAAGTATTAAGTTTGTGATCTTCGCTAGATTGCTCCGGTCATTAGTGTGGTATGTAAATGGATAGAGACAGGAAAGCAAACATAAGATATATGTGGTTCATCCAGATTGGCTACGTCTACGGAGTAGAGGAGTTCTCATTAATTGTGAAGGGTTTACACAAGTACATAGGTTCAAGCTCTCCTTTAGTGAGTACAAATGACATTAGGAAATATTGTGGGAGAATGATCTCGTAATCACGAAACTTCTAAGTACCGAAATGTGATATCGCCTTGTCTGTCTCATAGGTAGATGTGGCATCTTCTCTGGAAGTACTCTTCCTCCATCCAGGGGTGGTATCTTTAACTGGTGGAGATGCACAAGGTAATGTATCAATTTCACTTGAAACTTACTTGTAGTTTCAGACTTGGTCAAGCGCGATACAAACCATGTAGTAGGAGTCCCCCAAGTCGCCGAGCTAGGGGATCTGCTGAAAGAGGTGACAGATAAGGTAAGCAATCAGAGCTCCAAGCAATCATTCCCAAATCAGAAGTTTGATTTCAAGTTCCGGCTGATTGTTCTCATTCTCCCTATCTTTTTAGTTCTCTTTTTAGTTCCGTACATAAAGGATTTGAGAGGGTTTCAGGAGACAAATAACGTGCTTCGCTTAAACACTCCCGAATGAACGAAAACTATATACCCCAAATCCCTAGCAGGTAATAACTATTCCTCATATCAAAAAGCTACACTTACACTTCTCAGGAGCCACAACAGATCCGCATCTCAAAAAGGTACACAACTCGGGCTGTGTTACACCATATTTCAATCTTCGGGCTGCGGGCTTCCCCCCATATGAAGGGGCACCAAGGTATGAAGCAAGCCGCAACAGGTCACTGAAGACTTCGCCAGCAGTGACTTCAGCAGCAGCACCAGGTCCACGTATTATGGGGTTGAGCTTTGTATCTAGTTGTTGTCAACGCAATTATATTATCTGCCCTGGAAAGCTGAGCAAATGGATGATCATTCTTGTACGTCTACAGCTTCACTTCCCCTTTCTGATTGACCATGTCAACCACCCCAACAAATCTCAAGACCTTCAGATATCAAAAAGAAAAGTCAGGAGGGAAGATGAGAATCATTTCAACATATCAGAGACCAAAAAAAAAAAAAACAAGAGGGGAAAGTGCTCGTCATCTACTATATTCTTGTATATCCCTGCCCCGAGAACTCGGAAAATAAAACTATCCACTTTCTCTAAACTATTATCGCTAATAAAAATCCATAGCGCATGTCAACACAACGTAAAGAAATAATGCATCATCGAAGGAAACCAGAATGATATGATTCAAATATTTATAAGAGACGTCCAATGGCCCATGGACAGCTAGTAAGCTTCTAAACAACCACTCGATTAATATATCGATCAAATATCGCTAGGTTAAGATTGTGGTATCACACAGGAATAAGAGAAGAAATGTATATGAGAGATACTTACTCCTCCTGCATCCTCAGCTGTCTGTCTTTTCTTACTCATCTCTTGATCAAATTGTGGAAGTTTTTGCATGAATTCCTCGGCTGATGCACTATCCTGAAAACATCTCATCCAAAATTCAATTGTTAATGGTGAGCTTTTGCACTTGGTAATGTACATTAGAAAATGATTTTACCTTCAACGGTTCTGGCACAAGGGCTTTCAACAGGGATGTCAGAGAGTTCCAGCTTAAGACCAGATTCCCTAGCAAGCATTATCACCTGCATTTGATGGTTTTACTTAGGTGGCAAATCCCACACAAAACAGTAAGCAAAAATCAAGAAAGCTAAGATTGGAGTTTGGGCATGGGGGCCCAAACTATAGGGTCTCGTTCAAAATTTGAGGACGTAAACTGATTAAACAGACGAAACATCATCACATTATAAGCCTACATAACTAAGCAGACAAAAGATAGGACATAGCACCTTTCTACAAACATCTGTTCCAGATCGGTCATCCCATGGATCCGGCTCAGTATAACCTGCCTGCTTTGCTTCAGCCACCAGCTCACTGAAAGTGCGTCCTCCAGTGAAATTGTTGAAAGACTTGTGTTGAAAGTCATATGAGGTGTGCATTTGCAGACATCAAGATTTTACGTGTAAACAAAGGTGTTACTCCATTAAAAAAAAAGAGGAACCACTCTTGTAATATTTTCAATTTGCACAGAGAGAAGATACAAATCAAAAGTTCTCCACAAACCTGAAGATGCCTTCAATACGCAATATTTTGTCTCCAGTTTCGAGGAGACCTTGTAATGTATTAATAATTGGCAGACCAGCTCCAACAGTAGCGTCATAGATAGAAGTAATGTGTATATGATTGCCGTTGAAGAGGTCGTAATTTTAAATACTGCATGAAGAAAAGCAATGTCATAACCGATTAAACCCAAAAAAAACACACACGCACGTACACAAGATATGAACACTATTATTGCATTATCAGAATGCATTATTATTTTAGGAAAACTAATGAAACCCTATTTTAGGAAAACTAATGAAAAGGGTTTAAAAACTTTAAATGTTAACCAAAAACCATGTAGTAACTTTATTTAATGGTTAGAACAAAGCCCAATAATAAACCAGTCCAATTAAAATGGCCCAAATATTAAATTTTCGATTTTGTCCCTGACAGCAAAGCCTATGTCCGTCTAATATCTCCCTTCATTTATGGAGGATCTCTCTCCTACTGTCCGTCTCCCCCATTTCTTCTTGGCATTCTAAACCTTTCATTTTTCTTTCTAATTTCGCATCGCAGCTCCATCTCTGTCTTTGCCAGTATGCAAAACCCACATATCCGACCCCAAACTTAATTTTGAGCCGTCTTCATCTCTGTCAAAATCGCAGAGGATCACCGATTCTCTCTCCCAAAATTTCCCAGTAAAGATGAGCAAGGGACCTGGACTTTTAACCATCGGCAAAAAAGCAAGGTTAAGCAATCATTTTCACTCTCTCTCTCTCTCTCTCTCTTCGTCTCTGCGATATTTCTACTGTTTTTTCGTCTCTTGATTGCGCGTAATTAGTATCTAAAACCCTGCATTTTGGCTTTTGTTGCAGATCTTCTGACGAATGACTACAGCTCCGATCGGAAATTCACCGTCTTGATTGTGTCAGTTTGGAGTTGTTACTATGTATCATCTCTTTTCTTTGTTTCATATTATTATAGACTTCGATATTTATATGCATGCATCTAATATTGACATGGATCTAAGCACAAATCTCAGAAAACAGAGGTATAAATCTTTGTCTTTGACTTTTTTATTCAAATTGTTGTGCTTATTGAGCTACAAAACAACCAATGTCTGATATATTTGTATGTATAGTTTGTGAATTGGGCATGAACATTTATTTGGGTAAGCTTGAATTCTGCATATAAACTGTTTGTTTAGGTTAATTTGTTGTCTGGAGCTGAAACTTTCCTTGCTGCTATTTATCTATTTCTATTGACCTTTCGCATTAGCGAAAATGATAAATGACAGTATTCATTTAATTACCTTGCCATGATTTAGCTGTACCTCTAAAGACCTATCTGCCTGATGGAGATATTGATTTGATTGCTTTGGGTGTTGTGAATGTTGAGGAGGCGCTGGCCAATGACATTTGCACTGTCCTTGAAAGGGAATATCAAAATATGGCTACTGAGTTTATGGTGAAAGATGTCTAGTTGATTCGGGCTAAGGTTTTTAGCTTTTACCTCTTAACTTTATTAGATTGATGATAGGTATAAGTTACAACTTAGTGTTGACGCTGCCATCTATGTCTAGTAAAGTTTTTGTGTTGAATTGATGTTGTGTAACTTGCATTTCCCTTTAATTAAATTATTACGTGCTTGTCTATGTCATTAGTCATTATTTTGATTCTAGTTAACAAACTTTTAATTTTCCTCTGTAAGACTATTTGTTTCTGTTGTGGCAGGTTAAGCTTGTAAAGTGCCTTGTACAAAATATTGGGGTCGATATTTCCTTCACACAGTTTGGAGGGCTATGTACACTATGCTTTCATGTGTAGGTAGTCATTCACACAGAGCTGAATTGAAAATGAAGTTCAATTTCTCACAAATGAATTAAATGATTTACCAGATTTCATTCGTATAATCGGATTCTTTTTGGGAAGCTCTGAGTTGTCTAATGAAACTGGTATTTCAAGTCTTCTATTAAAAGTATATGCTGACTTATGCCTTATAAACGATAACCTTGAATGGTATGCAATTAGTTGTACTCTGTTGGGTGGTGACTCCACCTGCTTCTGTTCTTTTCATATAGTTTTACTTTAATCTTATGATATGTTTTTGGTGATCTGAGTGGTTTGTGATTTTTTGGATATATGTCCCTCGTTATTTAGCTTCCCTAAACATATCCATGATGGGCTCTCATAATAGCACCTTGCTTTAATTAGTATGCTACTGCGTTTGAAAAGATGTTCTTGGTGCCCATCATGGTTTGATTTCGACATATACTTTGGAGACTTTGGTTCTGTATATTTTCCATCTCTTCCATTCATCGTTGTATGGTCCTCCAGCGGTGAGTGCTTTAACGCTTTAGCACTAGGAAACTAAACCGAATCGATTTTTTTTTTTTTTCTGTTTGGTTGATGAGAAAATGATGAAAAAGTTGGTGCTGAAATCTATGTGAATTCGTGTATCTTGATTGGCACTTTGATGGAATTTGATCTGACAATGCATGTTGTAGTGGAGGAGAAGCACATGCTCGAATAGGAAGGGGGTATGACCATGATGGATATACCAATTAACAGGCTTATAAGATGCCGAGGGTATCTGCCAACGGGAAAAAGCAAATCTAATGCATCCCATGCGGCATGATAAACAACTCTCGTGGGGTAGGTTGGACCTCCATGAGAAATGAAGCTATACAGACAAGCCTTTAACCTTGTGTTTGTGGCCATTCTCAGCTCCTTGGGGTTCTTAAGTTTAGTAGGATATACAACATATGATTATGTAACAAGTAGATATGTTTTCTGCAAACAAGTTTCTTCCTTTCAGGGGTGTTGAATTAAGTGTACAAATTAAGCTTGAGCACCCGAATTGGTACTGCTTTCTTGTTCGAGCGCATGTCAACCATGCAAAAACGACCTATTACCGACTGATACATCATGCATGGTCGTTGCCAATAAAGTTAGATGGCGAGTTCAAAATATGTGGAAAGTTTTCTTGAAATTACATCAAATGATTTTTGAGCCTATGAGCAACTAAACTATACAAGCCCTAGTTTAGTTTAGATCAAATGATTTCTTAAACCAAACACTAGTATTATCACTATTTTGTAAACTAGTACTGTGACTATTTCGTAAACTAAACACTGATTATTTCTTAAACCAAAAACTAATTATTTCGTAAACTAAACACTGACTATTTCTTAAACCAAACACTAACTATTTCGTAAACTAAATAGACTATTTCTTAAATTGAACATTGACTACTTCTTAAATCGAACACTATTTCTTACACTAAACATTGACTACTTCTTAAACTGAATAATATTTCTTAAACTAAACACTAACTATTTTTTAAACGGAACACTAATACTATCACTACTTCTTAAACTGAACACTGATTATTTCATAAATTGAACACTAACTATTTCTTAAACTGAACGCTAGTACTATTACTATTTTGTAAACTAAACACTGACTATTTCTTAAACTAAAAACCTTGTAAACTAAACACTGATTATTTCTTAAACCTAACACTAGTACTATCATTATTTTGTAAACTAAATAGACTATTTATTAAACCAAGTAATAGTATTATCACTATTTTGTAAACTAAGCACTGACTATTTCTTAAACCAAACACTAGTATTATCACTATTTTGTAAACTAGTACTGTGACTATTTCGTAAACTAAATACTGACTATTTCTTAAACCAAAAACTAACTATTTCGTAAACTAAACACTAACTATTTCTTAAACCAAAAACTAACTATTTCCTACCTGATTTGGATGCCTTTTAACATTACATGTTGAGTCGTTTATCAAGTTTCAAGTTACTAAATAGCTAGTCCACTTTTAGAATGTTTTTCTTCGAGTATTTATGTGAACGTACATGGACATGTTTTTGTGGGTGAGAGTGACTAATTGCCTTTTCTTTTCCTAGACTATTTATTCTCTTGTAGTCCTGGTTTTTCATGCATTTGGTGTTAGGAGAGACAGGTATAGCATGGCTCACTGACCTTTTTAATAGGATTTTGAAAACGAAGAAGATGCCAAATGAGTGGCGAAAGAGCACTTTGGTGCCTATCTACAAGAATAAGGGCGACGTACAAAATTGCATGAACTATAGGGGTATTAAGCTAATGAGTCATACAATGAAGCTCTGGGAGAGAGTCATTGAGCATAGATTAAGGTAAGAGACACGGGTTTCGGACAACCAATTCGGATTCATGCCAGGGCGCTCAACCATGGAGGCAATCTATCTCTTACGAAGATTGATGGAAAAATATAGAGATGGGAAAAACGATTTACACATAGTCTTTATAGATTTGGAAAAAGCGTATGATAGGGTCCCAAGAGACATTCTTTGGAGGATTTTAGAGAAGAAAGGAGTACGAGTAGCATATATCCAAGCTATAAAGGATATGTATGAAGGAGCAAAGACTGCCGTAAGAACTCATGAAGGACAAACCGAAAGCTTCCCCATAACTGTAGGATTACATCAAGGCTCATCCTTAAGTTCTTACCTCTTTGCGTTGGTAATTGATGAGTTAACAGGACATATTCAAGATGATATTCCTTGGTGTATGCTTTTCGCAGACGATATAGTGTTGATAGATGAAACTCAGGAAGGGGTAAATGCGAAGCTTAACCTTTGGAGAGAAGTGTTGGAATCTAAAGGTCTTTGCCTAAGCCGATCAAAGACAGAATATATGGAGTGGAAGTTCAGTCCAAATGGAGGCCAAAATGAGTTAGGGGTGAGGATCGGAGATCAAGAAATACCAAAGAGCGACTGCTTTCGCTACCTAGGATCTATCTTGCAAAAGAACGGAGAATTAGATGGAGATCTCAACCATAGAATACAAGTTGGATGGATGAAGTGGAAGAGTGCATCCGGCGTGTTTTGTGACCGTCGTATGCCACTGAAGCTCAAGGGAAAATTTTATAGGATGGCAATAAGGTCGGCGATGCTGTATGGCACAGAATGTTGGACGGTGAAGCATCAACACATACATAAAATAGGTGTAGCGGAGATGAGGATGCTTCGTTGGATGTGTGGGCACACGAGAAAGGATAAGATTAGGAATGAGGATATCCGAGGTAAAGTAGGAGTAGCCGAAATTGAAGGAAAGCTGAGAGAAAATCGGTTACGGTGGTTTGGACATGTGCAAAGAAGGCCTACTGACGCTCTGGTTAGAAGATGCGACTACGGGACAGAGGTTCAGGGCCAAAGGGGTAGAGGAAGACCTAGGAAAACTTTGGAAGAGACTCTAAGAAAAGACTTAGAGTACTTGGATCTAATGGAAGACATGACACAGGACCGAGCACAATGGTGTTCTAGGATTCATATAGCCGACCCCACTTAGTGAGAAAAGGCTTTGTTGTTGTTGTTGGTGTTAGGATATATAATTAATAACAATTGCAGACCGAGAGAGAGAGAGAGAGAGAGAGAGAGAGAGAGAGAAATGGTTAACCAACGATATAGGAGGGAGGATGGATGAGAGGGTGATTGTTCTTGTTTGCAGGGAGTCTCAGTGAATTGCGTCGCAATTTTAAGTTTAGTTGGAAGGAAGGAATTGGATCTTGGGTTATAATAGTTTCTTACTTGTCACGTCACAGATCTTGTTTACAGAAAATCCAATTTTATAGATTTTCATGAATTGATTTTTGTGTGATATGAGCTGGATTTTCATGTTGTATTTTCGCTATCTCAGCATTTGCTCTCTCCATAATCTACCTCTTCAACATGCAATTTGACCAAAATAACCAACACTATTTCTGAAAGGAAAGAAAACACACGGCAAAGTATTTCTCCGTTTGATATCTGTTCCATTTTAAGAGATCATGAGCAGACTGCAATGAAGAAGCACCAAGATCTTGGAAACCTTGCTTCACAGCTTGCACTGTGTATGGTATGAACTTCAAAATAGAACCTTTGTCTGCAACTGTCCTAACTACCCCTTTACAATTTCCAGCTTAGCTGTATTGCCCAAGTACCTCTGATCACTCCCTTTTGTCATTGCTTCAAGAGATTCCATGCCTCGACATTTTTTACTTGGCGACCATTCTAATACAAAACATGAAATCACTTCTATCCAACTGTTTACTTAATAGAGGTTTAAGCATGTAGAAAGCTAATCAACAATGACAAAGAAATAACAAACAACATGTTGAAAATCCAATGCAATTTATATATACAACTTTTGCTTTTAGTTTAGAAATAAAGGAAGATGCACATCATTGGGTCGTAGATTAGATTCAGGGGATTGTTTCTCTAGCCAAATCGCAGCAAATCGAGTGAGGTGAGAAGACTGCGACGGCGAGCGAGGTGGGCGAGGTGTTTCGAGCGAGGTGGGATTTAATTAAGCAACTGTAATATTTGCTTTTTCTGTTCTTTTGGTCACTTGAAATGTTGTGTAGTTGTTTTACCAGAATTGGCTGACGGAATGGTTCCGTTAGGGGTAAGAATTGGAAAAAAAATTATTCCGTTTTGGGCTTTTAATTCAGCCCATGTGTTTTCAATGTTTACGAGATCTAATATAGATTAGTTGTGTCCTTATAATTAAATATGAAGTCCTTTTGGTTAAATAATAATATATGATGATTTTTGGTTAAATTAAACTTAGCTCAAACCCTTTTCATTAAAGCTCCCTTATTCTTCTAAATTTTTCTTCAATTATTATCCATTCTAAAGTTGGTGGGCAATTGGACTGTTCATGGCTATAGTAAAAAAAATGCCCCTCGATTTAACCTTATTTGCAAGAAAGCCATCTGTTTTGGGGCGGGTTTTTATCACAAATGGTCCTTGACATTGATCAAACACATCATTTTGGTCCTTGACATTGAAAATCAATAGAAATGGTCCCTGAGATTGATCAAACACATCACAAATGGTCCTTGCGTTAAAAACTCTTAGGGCAATTTTCAAAGCTTCGTAACTCAATCGTTTCTTAACCAAATTCGACCCATAATATATCAAAATGAAGATAAGAAAGTGTAGAACAAAATTATACCTATGGTTGCCGGAGATGGCCGGAAAATAGTTTCAAATGTGACTGGTCCACAGAAAAACTGAAAAACTCGCTAGAAACTGGGTAAACTTTAAACGTTCATAACTTCTTCAATAATCAACGAAATCGAGTGATTCAAAAACAAAAATCATATTTCTCGACGAGACGAAGAAAATGGTATCTTTATTGATGGCTAACTAGCCATAGTTTGGCCCGAAAACGGCTCAAAATTGGCTAACTTGAAAATGGTTATCCAATTTCGAGCCATTTTTCGACCAAACCACGGTGAATTAGTAGTCAATAAAGGCACCATTCTCTTTGTCTTGTCGAGAAGAATGATTTTCATTTTTGAATCACTCAATTTCGTTGAGTATTGAAGAAGTTATGAACGTTTAAAGTTTACCTAGTTTCTGGCAAGTTTTCCAGTTTTTCCACGGACCAGTCACATTTGAGGCTATTTTCCAGCATCTCCGACAACCATTGGACTTCAAAATAGGTATAATCTTGTTCTATACTTTCCTATCTTCATTTTGATATATTATGGGTCAAATTTAGTTAAGAAACGATTGAGTTACGAAGCTTTGAAAATTGCCCAAAGAGTTTTTAACGGAAGGATCATTTGTGATGTGTTTGATCAATCTCATTGACCATTTTTATTGATTTTCAATGTTAGGGACCAAAATGATGTGTTTGATCAATGTCAGGGACCAATTGTGATAAAAATCCATTTTAGGGATGTTTTGAAGGGTAATTCTCAAAAGTTCAGAGGGTGATTTTGTCCATATGGTTTGGCACGGAGCCACTCGATTTCATGCTATTTACAACAATACCACCCAAACGGGGTTGGGAGGGTAATTCTCAAAAGTTCAGATGGTAATTTTGTCCGTTTAGTTTAGATACACGCGTGAGCTCCCCACTCATCTCTCACTCTTCCTCTTTCTCTCCTACGCGAGCCCTCTCTCATCTCTCTTTCTTCCTGTATCTGAACTCCTCAAACTCTAGCAGCCACAACTCCATCTCTTCCGTTTCTCTCATCCTAGAACGGAAGAAATATGGAAAATCAGGGCTCTTCCATTTGCTTCCACAGATTTCTCGAGCTCCGGATCACTAGCCTCCGTACGAAGGTTCGTTTCTCTCTCTCACTTTTTTTTTTCAATTCGTGATCGAATTTTCTTTCCAAGAATGTTAGATATGTTGCCTTCGGGAAGAATACCCTGCATTTTTTTGCCTTTTTCTTTTTAGTTATTTTTTTCCTTTTTTTTTTTTTTTTTTGTTTTCTGATGAGAATGCATGTTTTGGATTTACTGATCTTCGATTCCGCCTCCCCTCTCCTCTACCTGACCTTCCTTTTCTCCCTCCTCTTCTTCCTCTCCTACTTCTTCTCTCTCACTCCTGATTCCCTCTTCCTCAAGACCTCACTTTCCATTTACCCAAAAGTTCATTCGGTTCTCCATCGCCACGCGGTTGCTCCCGGCAGTTACCCAAAATTTCTGTTTTTGAGCCCTGATAAGATCAGGATTTCGGTCTGGAATCTTACGGTTAACTCATTCGTAGTGGGAGGTATGTGGGTTTTCCCCTGTGTTTTTTTGTTGGTATTTTTGGTTATTTTCCTGTATATTGCTTTCCCGTATATCAAATTTTCCTGTTTTTTAGTACGTTAGGTCCAGTTTTGGGGGATTCATCTCTCTCTTTATTCCCTGATTTGTTTCATTTTGGGATTCACCTTCTGTTCAGTCTGTTTGTTCTTTGTTGTAAGGTCAGTTGCTTTTTTTTTTTTGGGGTTTTCAGTTTGTTAATTTGTTTAGTTGTTGTTAATTTTACAGTAATTGTTTCCCCTAATCTGGATTGTTAAGTTTTCGAAGGTTTTTTTTTTCCAAAAATCCACATGAACTAAGCTTCAATGCTAAAAGGAGACCTGGGTTTTATTTTTTGCTGGAGTTTATAATGTATTTAGATTGGGAACACAATCTTTGTTGAATTCTAAGTTTTTATCCACTTTTGGTTTTTTCCCCTTCAATGGTTTCAATTAATTGTTGTTTTAGTATAACTATTGCTCTCTAAGCTGCGAAATTAGGTGTAAGAAAATATTTTGTATACTTATATGGAACTGTTGATTTTCGTAGCAACTAAGGATATGTATAATTGTATTATGGCCTTTTGAATCTGTTGGCTTTTCTGTTTTGATCAAAATTGTTGATTTCTTTTGTGGAATTGGGTTTTAGCCTCGAATCAGAGACATGGGTGCTTGAGAACGTTTAATTTTTACATGCATTGTAAAGTGTTTGTAATTGTAAACATGTTTGAATCTTATACTTTCTATTTTTTTTCCTTTTTTTGTTTGTATTTTTTAGGTAGCAAAATGATGTAAACTCGCGATTTACGGTGGCTTTGAAAGGGTGACTTGCTCTTATAAAGTTCTGGAAGACAAACTGCTTTGGAGCCAGCAACACTCAATAGCCAGAACAATGACCTTTCTCTCCCTTATCGGAAAATAAGTGCTTTCAGGGTGAGCCGCAATGCTCTTAATTTGGAGTAATGGGTTTGTGTTACTGTGCAGATCTGCCCAACTTCCCATTTAGTTTCTTGGAATTTTTTTTTTTCCAATTATATATTTTAGTGCTTTTATGTTTGTCCGTGCTAGGAATTTGGAAAGCTCTAGAAACAATATAGTTCTTGGGCTAATGTGAAGATTTTGTGTTGAATACTTTGATTCCGTTTTACTATTTGCACTTAGAAAAACAGAGGATTGTGGTTAATTATTGTGCTGTGAAGCTTCTATTCTTTCTTTTTATGCCCAAGATTGACCTCTGCTGTTGAAAAGTACTTCCAACTCTCTCTTTCTCTAAAAAATATGATCCAGTGTGAAGTTTGGTTGTTTCTCTCTCCAGAAACTTACATTTCATATTGCACCCATTAACTGCAAAAGAAGTAGATGCCTAAAATTTTGATCTTTGTGTTTCAAAAATAAATGCCTGATGTTTTTATCTTTGTGTTTCTCTCTCTAGATTAAGCTTATTCATTCTTATTCTTAGAAATGTAGAAGTGGTTGAGTTCTAATCTTTGCTTTCTTTTTTACTGAAATTATTTTCTGATTTCTGCTATTAATTGCTGCTGAAATGTGACTTTTGTTATTACTTTTTTATCCTTCATATTTATACCTCTTTTGGATTCCATTCAAATTAAATAATGTAGTTAATCTTGATATGAATTCTCTTTGCCACAATAGGAGAAGATATTGTAGTAAATGATCAATATTGAATTGATATTGGACTGAGAGATCTAAGGATATGGGAAAACTAACCATACCAAACAGCATAAGAAGAAAAACAAATTTCAAATAAGAGAGCGTACCTGAACAAACCGTATGTTTCAGATTGATGTCTGTTGAGTAGTAGAAGGATGATTTAAGAACTCCCAGGAGAAACATGTAAAAGTGATCGAGCAAATTTATCAAACTCCATGAGGGACAAAAATAGTGTCATTTTAATTTTTAAAAAGAAGGTTGGCATTGGATTGGTAAGCATAATCAATTCTATAGCTGTTGTTTTTTCCTGACCCATATTTGCATTCTACATGTTATCTTTGTGACTGACTTATCAATTCACTAAGCAGCAAGCGGATGTGCTGTTTTTTATTTTGGTCAAAGGGAACGAACTAATGGTCTAAGAGATTGCCTAAATGGATCCCAGAATAGTCAAAAATGCATAAAAGTTTAAAATAAATTGAGATCCAATATTATGAGTTGATTATTTATCAGTACCATACATAAAACAAAGGAGTTCTTCTTGATTCAAAGGTGAACCATTTCATGAAATTTTGATATTCTAAACAGTGAATTTGTGTTTTCAGGTAAACAAGAAGCTAAAGTGTAATCAAAGGATTTGTCGACCTATTGTGGAAGGTGAGATGCCAACTTTGTTTCCCAATACTTATCTTTTATGTAAATTGTAATATTTTATATTTTGAAATTCTAAACTGATTGTCCTTCACATGTTTTATGGAAATAGTTACACATCTATGCACAAATACTCACAATCAGTACATCCAAATCTTGGTTATTTAAATTCTTAAGACAATAGATCTTGGGCTCTCTGTGTTCTTAGGCGAGGTATAATATCACGTTTATGGATTAGATTTGTATCTGCAACCCATATGGAGCAAATTAGGTGCAAAGATTATTGACCCTAAATTTTCATAAACCTGTGAAATAAGATATATGCTTTCGATTCATTCTTGAGCTGATATTTAATTGATTTTTGGTAGAATTCTCTATTTCTTCCCATGTCATTAGTTTACTTTGATGAGCGCAGGGTTTTTGATTTTATACTTCTACATTGAAATGGTACGATTCTGCTTGATGATCGTGGAAGCCAGTGATTCTGCTTCTACGAAAACTGCACCGACGTCGTTCCAGATCACTACTCCAAACCTTTCGCAACCTCCGAAGCAGGTTTATGAATTTTTTTTTAATATATATATTTCATTTCCCCCTTTTTTAATTTTTTAATTACAAGAAAAGTTTGAATTTGAGGTTCGGATTCGAAGATTACTACTGCTTATAGTTTTAATTTGGTATTTCATTGTTTAAATTACGATTGTCATCAGTTTTCTTAGACAGGGAGGTAATGTTCAATTGATGGAATGTTTTTAAAAGATATTGCTTTTAGAAGGTTATAATGTTATTGTTTGGACCCAAATTTACATCATCGGCCCAAGTAATCGAGGCCGTTGAGTGAGCATAGCTCTCAACCGTCGGATCGGAATAGTTAAGATAATTATTATTGAAGGATATACTGTGGTTTTAATCATGATATATCTTTTAATAATATATCAATTTATCTAAACTAAATATGATCAATATCACGGTGTTTGTTTGAAATCAAACTTTGCATAGGATAAGGATGAAATTGAAATAGTGATGGGTCAGAATGGCTTTTGGGATTAGCCAAAGACCTACAAGTAGGCCTGGCAATTCCTGACACGACCCGATAACCCGACACGACACGACCCGAAATTAACAGGTGTTCGAGTCGACACGATAACGAATCGGGTATTATCGGGTAACCCGATAAGCACCTGTTAAGATAACGGGTTGGTTCGGGTAGACACGTGGGTAACACGATACACGATAAGCAGAATATTAATTTAATGATTTTATAACCCTAAAAAATACTATAATAATTATATATACTATAATAATTATACCCCAAAATATTAACTATAATAATTATATATATATATATATATATATATTAAATTTTAAATTTAATTTTATACCCCTAAAAAAACTATAATAATTATACGTACAAAATAAATAGATTTAAATCTACATAATAAGTATATATATATTATATATATATATACACCATTGAACTTGATGTGATATACGAAACTAATTTCAACGATCAAACCGTCAAACTTGTTTGTATATGCTTCGAGATCGCATACGCCAAAAATCACAAAAAACAAACATTCAGAGATTAAGTAATGAGACAAAACTTTTCGACGGTTATAAAACAAAAAATCACGATTTAACGGTTATTTTAACTTCGATTTTGATGATTTTTTACAAGTACACTTGTTGACCCTATACGAATACAATGAATGAATTCGATCATCAATTTAAAATATTTACACAAGTGGATACCACAAAATCTTATGTTATACTTAATGAAAGTATAAATAAACTCTAAGTGTTAGTGAATCTATCGTTTTGATGGGATACAAATTCTATGAAACTAATTTCAACGATCAAACCGTCAAACTTGTTTGTATATGCTTCGAGATCGCATACGCCAAAAATCACAAAAAACAAACATTCAGAGATCAAGTAACGAGACAAAACTTTTCGACGGTTATAAAACAAAAAATCACGATTTAACGGTTATTTTAACTTCGATTTTGATGATTTTTTACAAGTACACTTGTTGACCCTATACGAATACAATGAATGAATTCGATTGTCAATTTAAAATATTTACACACGTAGATACCACAAAATTTTATGTTATACTAAATGAAAGTATAAATAAACTAAGTGTTAGTGAATCTATCGTTTTGATGGGATACAAATTCAATGAAACTAATGTCAACGATCCAACCGTCAAACTTGTTTGTATATGCTTCGAGATCGCATACGCCAAAAATCACAAAACAAACATTCAGAGATCAAGTAATGAGACAAAACTTTTCGACGGTTATAAAACAAAAAATCACGATTTAACGGTTATTTTAACTTCGATTTTGATGATTTTTTTACAAGTACACTTGTTGACCCTATACGAATACAATGATGAATTCGATCGTCAATTTAAAATATTTACACAAGTGGATACCACAAAATCTTATGTTATACTAAATGAAAGTATAAATAAACTCTAAGTGTTAGTGAATCTATCGTTTTGATGGGATACGAATTCTATGAAACTAATTTCAACGATCAAACCGTCAAACTTGTTTGTATATGCTTCGAGATCGCATACACCAAAAATCACAAAACAAACATTCAGAGATCAAGTAATGAGACAAAACTTTTCGACGGTTATAAAACAAAAAATCACGATTTAACGGTTATTTTAACTTCGATTTTGATGATTTTTTACAAGTACACTTGTTAACCCTATACGAATACAATGAATGAATTCGATCGTCAATTTAAAATATTTACACAAGTGGATACCACAAAATCTTATGTTATACTTAATGAATGTATAAATAAACTCCAAGTGTTAGTGAATCTATCGTTTTGATGGGATACGAATTCCATGAAACTAATTTCAACGATCAAACCGTCAAACGTATTTGTATATGCTTCGAGATCGCATACGCCAAAAATCACAAAAAACAAACATTCAGATATCAAGTAATGAGACAAAACTTTTCGACGGTTATAAAACAAAAAATCACGATTTAACGGTTATTTTAACTTCGATTTTGATGATTTTTTACAAGTACACTTGTTGACCCTATACGAATACAATGAATGAATTCGATCGTCAATTTAAAATATTTACACAAGTGGATACCACAAAATCTTATGTTATACTTAATGAAAGTATAAATAAACTCCAAGTGTTAGTGAATCTATCGTTTTGATGGGATACGAATTCTATGAAACTAATTTCAACGATCAAACCGTCAAACTTGTTTGTATATGCTTCGAGATCGCATACGCCAAAAATCACAAAAAACAAACATTCAGAGATCAAGTAATGAGACAAAACTTTTCAACGGTTATAAAACAAAAAATCACGATTTAACGATTATTTTAACTTCGATTTTGATGATTTTTTACAAGTACACTTGTTGACCCTATACGAATACAATGAATGAATTCGATCGTCAATTTAAAATATTTACACAAGTGGATACCACAAAATCTTATGTTATACTTAATGAAAGTATAAATAAACTCCAAGTGTTAGTGAATCTATCGTTTTGATGGGATACGAATTATATGAAACTAATATCAACGATCAAACCGTCAAACTTGTTTGTATATGCTTCGAGATCGCATACGCCAAAAATCACAAAAAACAAACATTCAGAGATCAAGTAATGAGACAAAACGTTTTGACGGTTATAAAACAAAAAATCACGATTTAACGGTTATTTTAACTTCGATTTTGATGATTTTTTACAAGTACACTTGTTGACCCTATACGAATACAATGAATGAATTTGATCGTCAATTTAAAATATTTACACAAGTGGATACCACAAAATCTTATGTTATACTTAATGAAAGTATAAATAAACTCTAAGTGTTAGTGAATCTATCGTTTTGATGGGATACGAATTCTATGAAACTAATTTCAACGATCAAACCGTCAAACTTGTTTGTATATGCTTCGAGATCGCATACGCCAAAAATGACAAAAAACAAACATTCAGAGATCAAGTAATGAGACAAAACTTTTCGACGGTTATAAAACAAAAAATCACGATTTAACGCTTTTTTTAACTTCGATTTTGATGATTTTTTACAAGTACACTTGTTGACCCTATACGAATACAATGAATGAATTCGATCGTCAATTTAAAATATTTACACAAGTGGATACCACAAAATCTTATGTTATACTTAATGAAAGTATAAATAAACTCTAAGTGTTAGTGGTCTATTAAGGGGCTTGAAGTCGGTGACTCCGAAGAGCAAATTAATTTCCTTAACCATTCGGCTTGCGAGCCGAAGCTCAAGGAAACTGGGGGGCAATGTTTGGACCCAAATTTACACCATCGGCCCAAGTAATCGAGGCCGTTGAGTGAGCATATCTCTCAACCGTCGGATCGGAATAGTTAAGATAATTATTATTGAAGGATATACTGTGGTTTTAATCATGATATATCTTTTAATAATATATCAATTTATCTAAACTAAATATGATCAATATCACGGTGTTTGTTTGAAATCAAACTTTGCATAGGATAAGGATGAAATTGAAATAGTGATGGGGTCAGAATGGCTTTTGGGATTAGCCAAAGACCTACAAGCTTGCTGTACACGTGGGTTATCATTAGCAATGGCTGATGAGGTGGCGGCTTTTAATTTTGCATGCAGCAAATAAGGAATTCTATTAGGATTCTATCTTTGGCTAACGCATGGAGGAGATGATAATGATTATCTATGGTTCCATGCAATTTAGAAATCTATCAGGATACATGTGATGACTTCCAGCTGGCCAACGAGTGATGAGGGGACAATTATCCTAATGCAATTGCGCGTATAGGATAATCAACAAGATTAAGTGATGATTATTCTACCTAATATTCCAAGAATCGTGTGAGGGCGAGGCAGTTCATTCTTATAAATACAGAGTCACGGCACATTGAGGAAGCCCCCACAAAATCAATACAAAATTGCCCTGCGCAAACTCTCACAACTTGTGATTTTTCTTTTTTCTTTTTCGCTGACACATCTTCCGTTGGCATCAACAGCACTGTGGAAGCAACCGGTGATATCTTAAGTCGGCATAGATAGCTCTGTCACCGTAGAGTCAGTCGGTCTCGCAGTATCTTCCGTTGGCATCGACAGCACTGCGGCGAGAACGATTGATTACCTATCCAAGTCTCGGTCGAGAAGGGTTTCTAAATCCTTATTGGTCGAGGTCATCTCATCAGCCTTCTCGGCGAAGTGAGGTGTTACAGTTATTACATTCGGCACATTGAAAGCCGAATTTGATATTGAACTTCGTAAGAATAGTAACCTTGTCTTCAGGTTCGAGAGCCCAAGAGGCAGAGACGTGTTCCTTTCTCGGCCGCAATCGCAAGACGCAGAAGTCAGTAGCGCGACCCAACGCAACATCAACAAATTTACTCCTCGGCCGAGCTTGGCCGACGAGTTGGCACGCCCCGCATTCACCGAAGGACGTAGTTAGCTCATTAATTACTCGGCCTGCGAACCACGTAGGCTTTGTAGTTTCTAGGATCAACATTTTGGCACGCCCAGTGGGACCTAGTGCTATACTACGAAGTTCATATGCTATATCAAGATTCCAATCTGGCTCAACGTAGCCGATTGTACGAGCTCCTGGAGGAATTGAAAAAACATAATGAGGAATGTAAAAAATCTTTGGAAGCAGAAAAAGTTCTTCGTGGCCATAGAGAGATGCAAAAGTCATTCGCTTGCATGTTGAAAATAAAAGCTCCTGTTATCCTACAAGGGCAATGGGTAAATGAAGACAGGGCTCGATTTAATGCCTGGCTAGATGAAGAAAATTTTCCTTACGTTTCTGACTACAGATCAATTCCATTTGAAAAATGGTTAGGCCCAAAGGCCGGGGGGCAATTTTTCGCTTCGGCCGTAATCAGACATCGGCCTAAGAAAATTGTTAATTTGGCCGAAGAGCCACCTATTTTTTCGGTCGAGACTGAAAGTGTGGTAGGCCTAGAAGAAAAAATTCAAGTTCTTGAGCTAGATATAAAAATTGACTTGGAAAATGATTCGTTAGAGGAATGCTCCAATGACGAACGAGGCCAAGATATTGGCCTAGCCCAAGAAACTACGCCAATTGATATGATTATTGGCAATAAAGCCGATATGGAGAAATCCTGTTTGGCTAAGTTGTTTGAATTAAAAGCCGAAATTATGCCTGGGGGGCATAATAATTGTTCAACACATTCGGCGGCCGAGAATGAAAAATATTTCACCAAGTCAAAAATATTTTGGAAAAATTCTTTATTCGGCCTAGAGCGAAATCAATTTGAAAATTTTGATGCAAAAAGATCGCGGCTTGGAATAAAGCATCGTTGGCCTCCTCCTGAATATGGTTCGGCCACTTTTAGTTCCATTTAGAAAAAAAATATATTTTCTTAATCATCTGGCTACGTAAGCCGATGCTTAAGAAAATAAAGGGGGCACGGGTGATACGGGTGATATAATCAGCATATCAGATTTAAACTTGTCGAAAGTAAGTACATATCAAGGAGCTGTTGCTTGCCGAGAGGGTTTTTTTTTTTAGGCCGACCTCGGCCAACTTGTCGAGAAATATTTTCTAAGTTATGTAGACATAACTTTTGAAACTGGGGTACATTGTGAGATGATGTGGCGTGAATCATTATTTTAGTCATCATTTTTAGCCGGGAACAACTGGTGGCGTGAATCATCGTTGAATATATATATATATATATATATATATATATATATATATATATATATATATATATATATATATATATATATTAGGGGTGGTTCGGTATGGGATCCCATACCGAAACCCTTGTCCCGATTCCCATACCGAAATTTTCGGGAATCCCAATTTCAATACCGATCCCAAACCAAATTTTCGGGAATCCCAATTTTTGGGAATCCCGAAATAGTTTCGGGATTTCGGGACAAATCGGGAATCCCAAAAATGATTTTGGGCTTTTGGACAAAAAAAAGCTAATATTGGTCCAATTGGACAAAAACCTAATATTGGGCCTGCCCACTAAATGTAATAGCCCCCACATATGGGCTTAACTTTTATTCAACCAAATAAAAAAAATATTGGGCAAACCTGCAATGTTTATAAGAGCAGTTCAGCTGCATTTTCCACTTGTATGGTAGCCAAGGTTTTAAAATAAATAAAGTAACAAACCCAAAAGCAAAAAAATTAGTTACAATCTAAAGTTTTAATAATTAAGTTACAAACCAAAAGCAAAAAAATTAGTTACAATCCAAAGTTTTAATAATTAAGTTACAATCCAAAGTTTTAATAATTAAGTTACAAAGTTTTTCACAGGCCTGTAACAAATTCAAGGCATATACTGTCGCTTCTTGAACACTGCAACAATCTCCTTTGGATCAGCTTTTGTTACCTTGTATGCCTCAATCTTGTTGATTTCCTGCACAAGGATATATAACAACCATAATAATCACCATCTCTATGAGATATATTACAGAGCAGCGCGTCCTCTATCAAATCCGATTTTAAGATAGTGGTTAACAGAGTGCTTTTGCTTAGAGTTCTTGCTCTGAAACCACTTGAACAGCTAGCTTAGTCTCATGAAACGTTTAACTTTGTTTTTAAACAGATGAGAGACAGTCATCCGTACATGGGATAAAGCTCAGACAATGGAATCCATAACATTCATTATACAATTCTATGACTTGTTAATGTACCTCCAAGAATGCTGCTAGTTTAGGCCTCCCAGCTGTGATGTCATACTTGAATACGTCTGATAAGAAGGCTTGGAACCGCTCAATGAACGGGATATAGGCTATGTCCACCTGAATATCACGAATTCTTATCCATTACTTAAGCACTTATGTGTTACTACTAGCTCATTTTATTAGAAATACAAAAACATTAATTGGCATGTAGATAAATTGTACATTCAACTTACCAAACTAAACTGGCCCAGAAGATACGCCCGTCGTCAAATTTCTCAAGAGCATTTTCCAAGTAATCAAACTGCTCATCTGATGCAGATAACCAAATTCAGTCAGTGTTAATTCATCAACTAAAACAGTCACTAACGGGAGAATCTTCCAAGTCTTACCAGCTGCTTTTACCGTGTCTCCTTTCAATGAGCGATACAAGGACCCCACGAAGGTATCAACATAAGTCAATAATTCTTTGCCAAACTTTTTTCTCTCAGGGTCGTCCTAAAAACAATTTCGCAGCATCACTCTGGTCAAATTTCTGAGAGACAAAGGCATGTTACTTGAGGCACAATCAAATTCTGGATATCTTACATTGGGGACAAGTGAAGGCCCTTCGAAGTTGCTTTCAAGGTATTTGATCAGGTCAAGACTCTCTCCAATGACTTTTCCATTGTGCTCCAGAGATGGCACCTATAAAAATAATCAATCAAGAGATTTATCCAGCTTCACCCAATTTTCCACAGACAATCAATGGCAGCAAAGAAGAAAAAACACTCATTTTTTTTCAAAATTATACCTTGTTTCCAGGGTAGACCTTTTCCTTGTACCAATCAGGCCTGTTTTGAAGATCTATACCGACTAACTTAATCTTGTCTTGCAAACCCTGCAACTCAAAAATTTCAACAAAAACAAACAATAAGACATGGGTTCTGATTAATTCTCAATTTACCAATTCATGAAATGATTAAAATCAAATAACGACGACATATCCATCAAATATAGCCAACAGAAAAAAAAACAAAATCTCGAAAAAATCATTTCCGCAATTGGGATTTGTATTTCATCATATTAGCCAATTTCTCAAACAACAAATTGAATTATCTTATAACAGGGTCATTGCCAGAAGCTCCAAAGACAGAAAAATGGTGAAGAAAAAAAAAGAGAACAAACCTTGTAGTTCCTAGTGATCCAAACCCGCTGTGCAAATGGACATGTGTAATTTACGTACAACCTTCAAAACACAAAGCAACCAATACACATCAAAACATGGTAATCAACGAACAAAACAAAACTCAGTGACCATCTTCAGCACTTGATTCGCCCTGTCCCGTCATCCACAGTGAAACCAACATCAGTGTTCCTTTCGGCTTATCGAAAACCATCCCAACACGGAAGTTACGAACTTTTTTACCTGAGGTGGAGGAAGAAGAAGAAGGAAGAGGATGCCTGAGGTGGACCGTGGGTTGTGGAAGGAAAGGACGAGGAAGAAGTGAAGTAGTGAACTCTGCAATTCGTCAAGTGTGGTGGTGGGCCGGTGGCTGGCCGGAATTCGTCACAGAGAGAGAGATGAGATGAGGGCTCGTCGGCTAGATGAGGGAGAGATCAGAGACGAGAGAAGAGATTAGGGTCGGCTAGAACGAAAGTGAAGTTTGTAAAATGGTTGTGAAATGGTTTCTGACCTAAAAACATATGAACGGCAAAGATTAAATCTAAAACAATGAACGGTTGAAATAATTCTCTTATAATTAAAAGAAAAAAAAAATATATATATATTATATAATATTTATTTTCGGTTCGGTATGGGAATACCGAAAATTTGAGATTCAAAACCGAATCCCGTACCGAAAATATCGGTTTGGTTCGGGATTACATACCGAAAATTTCGGGATTTTTGGTTTGGGATTTTTTTGGTTTGGGATCGGGATTTTTTCAGTTTGGTTTGGGATTTTTGGGATTTTTTTCCAGCCCTAATATATATAGCCTACGACATCACATCAAAATAGGCCAAAAGAAAGATGGCATGCAAAAGCAAACGGCAGGTTCAAAAGTTTGATGAAAAGCCACTTATTTTAGGTTGTAGGCTTCCATGTGGGCACACCCTCTTATTCGGCCGAGCCATTCGACGCATGCTATGGGAGGAAACAATTTTCGGCTGTCTAGGCCGAAGCCGAGAGAATCAGAACGATGTTATGGTGGATTTTTAGGCCGAGCTATTCGACGAGTGCTCGCAGCTTGATGGGCAAGTGTATCTATATATATATATGGCCAACTGTTTACCAAGCACGACTAACGTGAGGATCGTTAAGGGTAAAATGGTGGCAGCCGAAAAATCAGCCGAGTCGACAGCATGTGTGGTTGAAATGCATATGGTAAATATATGTTGTTATGCGTGGCTCGGTGGGTGAGGATCATCAAGGGTGCATGGTCGTAGAATCTGCGCAATTAGATTCTACATGCAGTCAAGCTTGAAGATGCATGAGCCAAACCGTAGTTTCGTCGCACAAATTAATTGTATATGCACAATCGGGTTTTATGAGTGTACCTCGACTTCGAGCAAGTAGTTTCCTTTGTTGAGATTGTTTTTTCGGCCTTGGAGTGTTATTTGGACTGAGGGGTGGTCAAGGTGGTCTATTAAGGGGCTTGAAGTCGGTGACTCCGAAGAGCAAATTAATTTCCTTAACCATTCGGCTTGCGAGCCGAAGCTCAAGGAAACTGGGGGGCAATGTTTGGACCCAAATTTACACCATCGGCCCAAGTAATCGAGGCCGTTGAGTGAGCATAGCTCTCAACCGTCGGATCGGAATAGTTAAGATAATTATTATTGAAGGATATACTGTGGTTTTAATCATGATATATCTTTTAATAATATATCAATTTATCTAAACTAAATATGATCAATATCACGGTGTTTGTTTGAAATCAAACTTTGCATAGGATAAGGATGAAATTGAAATAGTGATGGGGTCAGAATGGCTTTTGGGATTAGCCAAAGACCTACAAGCTTGCTGTACACGTGGGTTATCATTAGCAATGGCTGATGAGGTGGCGGCTTTTAATTTTGCATGCAGCAAATAAGGAATTCTATTAGGATTCTATCTTTGGCTAACGCATGGAGGAGATGATAATGATTATCTATGGTTCCATGCAATTTAGAAATCTATCAGGATACATGTGATGACTTCCAGCTGGCCAACGAGTGATGAGGGGACAATTATCCTAATGCAATTGCGCGTATAGGATAATCAACAAGATTAAGTAATGATTATTCTACCTAATATTCCAAGAATCGTGTGAGGGCGAGGCAGTTCATTCTTATAAATACAGAGTCACGGCACATTGAGGAAGCCCCCACAAAATCAATACAAAATTGCCCTGCGCAAACTCTCACAACTTGTGATTTTTCTTTTTCCTTTTTCGCTGACACATCTTCCGTTGGCATCAACAGCACTGTGGAAGCAACCGGTGATATCTTAAGTCGGCATAGATAGCTCTGTCACCGTAGAGTCAGTCGGTCTCGCAGTATCTTCCGTTGGCATCGACAGCATTGCGGCGAGAACGATTGATTACCTATCCAAGTCTCGGTCGAGAAGGGTTTCTAAATCCTTATTGGTCGAGGTCATCTCATCAGCCTTCTCGGCGAAGTGAGGTGTTACAGTTATTACATTCGGCACATTGAAAGCCGAATTTGATATTGAACTTCGTAAGAATAGTAATCTTGTCTTCAGGTTCGAGAGCCCAAGAGGCCGAGACGTGTTCCTTTCTCGGCCGCAATCGCAAGACGCAGAAGTCAGTAGCGCGACCCAACGCAACATCAACAAATTTACTCCTCGGCCGAGCTCGGCCGACGAGTTGGCACGCCCCGCATTCACCGAAGGACGTAGTTAGCTCATTAATTACTCGGCCTGCGCGCCACGTAGGCTTTGTAGTTTCTAGGATCAACAGTTATATATAAGTATACTTTATACTGTAATGAAATTTTATATGAATAATATTTCAGTCAAAGAGATACACGAAGATAAAGACAGGTCGAGCAATAAAAGCTCAACCACAAGTGATCAAGTAGTGTATTTTGTGTTTCCCTTCCTCCACTGAGAAGTTTGTGAAATCGCAGGGGTTGGAACGCCACTATTGGTTTTGGTATGCTCTGTGTCTCAGTGTATTAAATGCATGTTGCTTTTGTTTCTCAGGAAACAGAGCATTTTTTTGCAACTGTATATTTTGCAATCAGCTCGGTTCAATGTATATAAAAGTTGAACTGCTCATCTTACCGACAGCTTTCATTCATCTATCCTTTTTGTTCATTCATGATTATGTTGAATTTTTTTTCAGATCAATTGTCTTATTCATGTGGTTAAGGCTGGTGCATTTAAGTCCCGTAGCAACGCGCGGACATTTTTGCTAGTCTATTCTAAAGTTCGAAGGGAATTGGCCTGTTAATGGCTACAGTAAAACAAACGCCCCTCGATTTCATCTTATTTGCAAGAAACCCATCTGATATGGGCTGGGTTGGGAGGGTAATTCTCAAAAGGTCAGAGGGTGATTTTGTCCATATGGTTTAGCACAGAGCCACTCGATTTCATGCTATTTACCACATTACCAGCCATATGGGGCTGGGTTGGGAGGGTAATTCTTAAAAGTTCACAGGGTAATTTTGTTCGTTCGGTTTAGCACGGATTGCTGGGTTACAGGCGTGCGCTCTCCTCTCATCTCTCACACTTCCTCTTCCTCTCCTACGCGAGCGCTCTCTCATCTCTCACTTTTCCTGTTTAAGTCCTTCTCAAACCCTAGCAGCCACAACACCATCTCTGAAATAGCATCAGCTCCTGCTTCCTAAAACCAAAACCACACAAACTGGCTTCCATTTCTGTAACTCAAGAGCTTCGGTGAGATGAAGGAGAGGAGCAGGGAGATGGGTTCGAGTCCGCCAACAGCGGAAGAGATCTTCAGGGATTACAGTGCTCCGAGAACCGATGTCGTCCACTCTTTAACTAACGGTACTCCGATCTCTCTCTCTCTTCTCCGTTTCTCTCTTAATTTCCTTTTTGGTTTGTTTGAATTTCTTTTTTGTGATTTTGGATTTACAAATGGATCTTGTGTTCAAATTTCCTTTTTGTGATTTTGGGGATTTTGTTTGTGTTCGCCATTATGCAGCTTAGACCATCACGATTCACCATTATCACCCCATTCCTGCCGTCGCGGCCACATCACCGCCGTCGAAAACACTACCATACCATCATCCTGCAACAAATTAGGTAATTTCTAAATTAGGGTTTTTTCATTATGTGAATTTCTACCTCGATATGTTCATAAGGTCGAAGGAGGTCTTCCTTTATGGATTTAGTTCATCCTCTATGTTATTTATTTGAGTCACTAACAAATGGGTTTATGTTGTCTGTGAACAGGGAGAGAAAATATAACCATACCTGTGTGGTTGCTCTTCAAATTGGTGCATTATTAACGAATGGATCACGTCAGGTTGTGTTTTCAGTTTATAACCATAAATATTATCCATGTAATTTAAGCTTTGTTGTCAGATGGAAATTGATGTTTAATAGCTGTAGTAAAAGAAATATTGCTTTTGGTCATGTTGGGTGACCTCTCCCCGAGATAATTAGAAAACTCTTTTGAACATGGCTCTTTTAATTTTTGTGTGTGAAGTTCCAATTTTCTTCTCATTTTCATGTGATGAATCATATTAATGTAGAGAATCATATGCAAGACAAATCCCAAACCTTTCTTTCCATCGTCCAGATCGTGTCAAAGGCTGGGCATCAAGCTGCTTTGCCCCTCTCCATCTGATGTTGCCCCCTTGGCAGTTCTATCACTACTGTGAAAGGGCTGGGAGCTTTTTGGTGAGCAATCTGCTACTTTACATCCTTTGTCTTTCTATTTGGAGATTCTTATTTTGTTCCTACCATAATTAACACGGTTTATTTTATTACAATTCAGGCGTCAAACTTAGTGATGCTTCATATAAATTGGGGAAAAAATTTGCTACCAGAGCCTCTGTTGTTAAGGTATGATAGATATTATATTGTTTTATCAGTATGCGATGATAAGAAATTTCCTTAACCAATCTTCACTGGAATTTTCTCCGTCATCCTATATATTGCAGCATTAATACATTTGATAAGAAATTTTCAGTTTCTGGTCACTTAAGATGCCAGGAAAATGGACACAATAAATTATCCATGGTCTTTATCATGCTAGCTGAGAATTGGAAAGTGCCTGAAGTTATGAGTTATTAAACTCTTCCTTTTTGTTTGAAATGCAAGTGGTGTTGGACAAATGGGATAAAAGAAATGGTTGTTGCCCTGTGTTTTACTTTGTTGGTTGGCAAGAAGCATGTTCATTGATTCAATTTATTCTTTTACTTTCCATGACAAAGCAGTCCTTTGCAGTCCTTTGGTATCAAGGTGTTTTTTTTTTTTTGAATCTGGTGCGCTATGTGCAATTGCATATGTGTGAGAGCCCTTTTAAATTAGACGCACTACTCGCTTCTTACGGATTTTATAATGTCAGATTCTCATTCGGTTGCTGTTTTAAATTTGGGCTTTCATTTGGTAGAGCATCCTTCTCTCCAAAAGGTAACATTGTTTCTAATGCCTATCAAATTTTGATTTCATAGGTCATTACAATTTATGTAGTTTTGTAAAGAGAAATTGTTTACAAGCGCAAACATCTGCCAGATTTTATTTTGAAGTCCGAATATGCCTATAGAACCATATAATTATGGGAGCGAACCAGTGCGCCGATCAAAGACGTTAAGGCTGCTCTCATTGATAGCAATTGGGACATTGGTCAGAACCCCTTTCTTCCCATTTTTGTTTATGCTAATTTGAATCAGTTATGTGTTTATATAAATATTTTTTGAATCCTTATCAAAGTTGGTTTCTTTAATGAAATGCAGAGGCTGCTCAGAAGGAATTGAGGAGGAATTTTGGCGTCGAAAAAGTCATCTCGGATGGCTGCTGGCTCTGGCTCAAAATGAGAACAAGGCTGCTATTATTGAACTTAACTGTGAGACTGACTTTGTTGCTCGATATCTTTCAATACTTGGTAAGTGTGACTGATATGATTCCTCCATATTTTTTTAGTTCTATTTGATTAGTTGCTATTATAAGTATATGGTTGCGTACTTAATTTCAGTCGTCCTTTTTCCCCTTATTTCTTCTTCCTCTGCTTCGCTTTTGCTGCTGCTTCTTCTTCTTCCCCCTTTTGGTTCCCCCTCTCTTGCTTTATTGTTTCTGATATTTTCTCTCTTGCTCTCTTCAAAATCGCACAACAGTCTTTGGAGTTGGAGGCTTTTGCCTCTGTTGGGTTTTTTTCCAATAACTTAAATGGCCTAAAGGTATTCCCTTTTCATATTCTTCTCTCCCAATTTCTTTAGGGTTAATTTCAATTTTCTTATGCTATTTGCAGTGGTGCTTTTTAGGGTTTAACTATTTGATTTCACATTCATTACAGACACAGTAAATAGGTACATTTTAAATTCATATTTCATAACTTGGTTGCTTGATTCTACTGCCACTGTTCATTGGCTTCTCCTACGAGATAGCAGGGGTATGCAGAGATCATTATAGATGGGGTTTTTATTTTTATTTTAATATCTTTTACATAATGCTCTTAAATTTCAACATCTTATTTATAACAATGTTGCCAAAATGCATTCTGATTATCAGGTATATCACTATGGAAGAACTAGAGCAAGTCCTCCACGAATATGGCTTACATGGTGAATTTTAATATTTCCAGGTACACCCATATCTATATCCTAAACAAATGTTATTATGTATCAATTTGTTAGAGTCAACAAATGTTAAAGTCAATTTATATTATTTATTATTTGCTTTCCAGGTACAACCATATCTCACTCTCTTTGGTACTCTCTCTCTCTCCTCTCTCTCTCTAAAATCTCTGTTGGGTTTCTACCAATATGTCAATTTGTATAATTTATTTTCTCTCATGTAGAGCCATTTTATGGTACAATGTGTTTATCGGTTCTCATGTCTAAATTTTTCTTTCTACTTTCAATTAAGTTTTGCATTACTTTAGTCTAAAGTAGGAGGGGAAATCGCACTATTCATATGAACAGTGTTTTGTAAGACATTTCAGTTTATTTACAAGATTGCCACTCGGATACTTTTAACCACCTTTCTCTTTATTAACAAAAAAGCCACTCAGCCTTAAGACCCGATTTTCACCCGTGCTTCAGCCAAAACAGGTGCTCTCTCCAATTTTCATCTCTTCCATACTCAAACCCTAGCCGCTCCACCTCTCTCTCTCATCTCCCTTCGTTAGCTCCACCTACAACTCAAAACCTCGACAAAACACAATTCCCCTTCTGCAAAAGCTCGAGAGTTTTCTCTCTTTGAGAATTAAAAAGTGTTAGAAACAGGTGATTTTCTGATTTTCGTCTCCCCTTTTCTCTTTCCTTCTTGGGCACAAATTAAGCGTTTATGCTAATAGTACTTATGGTTCCCTAAATTGCAAGTGCTTCCATTGGAATCGACTCACCAAGAGCCCTTCTCTCTGCCTGATCCCATTCCTCAATGGCATGTAGGTATGAAAAATACTACTGCAAAAGCTTTCATATTTTTTGGATTTTCTTTTCCTTTTTGAAAATTATGGTCTGGGTTTTTATTTATTTTTTAGCTGATTTGATTAGTATTTAGATTATTTATGGATTTTGGATTAATGGGTTTGCCGATTGTGCTGAATGCAAGCAGTTGTGGCTATGAAAGTTTGCTTTATTTGGTTATAGCATATATATTCGAAGCAACAAGAAGAATTGGATACGTGGCTTCGAAGAATTGGATACGTGAGGCGATGTGTTGTCTGTTGTATCTCAGGTTGCATTATTTTTGTTATTATGTATATTCTTGATTCGTGATTGTAGATGAAGATGGCTGATATTGATACACACTATCTATCTGTTTTTGGTTTTCCGTTTATTTAATTTGGATAGGGTTTTGGAAAATTATCTTTGGTTGCTTCATCGGCGGCTCAGTCAGCTGCAAGTGTAGTCCAGGCAGGCAGGCACAAAAGAGATTACTACTAAGGTATTTTTCTATTCATTCTTAAATTTGTTAGATGCTAGACGATTGCTTTGCTACTGCCAGGCATTTATATTTGGATATTAGATAGGTGGTGTTACCATTTACAAAACATATTGAGGACGTGAGGGTGAGTATTCTGAATTTGGACACATTATGCTAATGGTGTCATTAATGTAATCCCGTCTTTTGGACACATTATTATAATGGTAATCTCATCATGCTTGATTACCATTCTTTCTTCATGTCATTATTTTCAAAGCATTAGCATATTAGATAGGTGGTGTTAGCACAGAATCCCATATGTATCTTAGACTGTACTATTAATATCATGATCTGAACATAAGGGATTAGCACAATAATTATACTCAGTAATCATGTTATGCATGAATCAAGGCCTGTACTATTAACTTCCAATGGTTGATGAATTGGGAATTTGTTCATCGAATTGGGTTTTCTGGAGTTTAAGTTCTTGGATCGATTCGACATTTCAAATGAACTTCTGACCTACTAACCTTGATGGAGGGGCAGAGGATGAAGAAAATTGCGGGCAATGAACCTCTAACTCTCTAATTCTTTAACATGAATTAGCATATTTCATTCCCTCAAAATTAATTGCAAGGCTGCACTCAAAATGGGTTAAATGTTGAGCTCTGACTCTCTAATACTTTCACATGAATGAGCTCTAACTCTCTGATGTTTGTTGATAAGTTTTTGGGTTAATTTTACATTTTAAATGTTTTCCTCTAATTTGAATGATTAATTGTTGAACTTTTCTTTCCTCCAAATCCTCATGTTTTCACATCGACAAGCCAAAAGAAATCGAAGATGCAAAACTGGTAATTGAAGCTTTAAGAAGTAAAGGTATTTCTGCAATTGGTGTTGTAGGCTTTTGTTGAGGTGGTGAGTTCATGTTCCTGCTCTCCATTCTATTTCCTGGTTTATTAGTATAACTCCAGTTTAATAATGTCTCATATGAGGAAGTGCTTATTTTCCTGCTCAATTCATTATGGCATAGGTTTTCATATAACCTTGAATTATGTATGCTGTTTCTAGGCAATGCTTGCGCGATGTTATCAAAATATTATGCGTAAAGTATGTAGGGTGGCAATCTATTGGCAATATATTCCAAAAATAATAACTGAACGTTTTTCAGTTGCCTTATGCATATATTATCTTTCACCCCTCATATGCAACTGAGACCTATTGACCCTTATGGGGCTGGGTATATATGTGTTCTTTTTTGGAATTAATACCATGATTTATTAGGTACATGGATTGTTCCCCCCCCCCCCTGTCATGAAGACAATGGTATGTGGGATTTGTAATCACACTTGAAACATCACTAAAAAATTATCCCCATTACGTTTCGATGAGACCGAATCTGTGTGTTTTAAGTTCTCAAGAAAAAAGATTAACTGAAAAATTAAAATAGTCCGCATTTATATCCATATCGAAATTCCAAAGAATGTGTGTTGTATTATTGTCATAGCTTTCTGATTAAAGAGATATCAGAGAGTAAGTATGAGATAATGTGAATAATTAGAGGAAGTTAAAGACATCTTTGCAAGTAAGCAAAAATCTGACCTTGAGATATTTGGGTTTTAACAAAGAGTTTAGAGAGAGAGAGAGGAATAGTATCATATTTGATATGGTAATGGCCGCATCCCAATTGTTTGTACGCTAATATTACTTTAGTCTAAAGAAGGATCCTAAATTGCTTTGGCTGCTGAAGCCAATTCCAAAGAGGGCGATGTCTTCTACTTGCTTACCCAAATGTTTCAATTTTTTGCATTCTTTTGGGTTTTTTTTTAATTTATTTATGAAATTTGATGACTATTTTTAAATAATTAGAAATTAGTTCTTCGCTGTGAAATGTTCATTTTTGGGAGTTTCTGTTAAAACAATGTAATCTTAATCTTCTGTCAAATGGGCTGTAATTTCATATGTTTTAATGTAAACTGTTCACTGATTATGGTTGTAGTGGGTTGGTCTGAATTGCAAAATTATTAAGGTAGAACATGCTAAATTTGGCAAGTTCTGTTATGAATTTTGTATGAGTATCTGCTGGGGTTGGGTGGATGAAGATAACATGCTAAATTTTGCCTTTGGTGTGCTTAAACTGGTACGGGGGATGGTTAGAATTTTGAACCCGGAATGCAGTGGGACTAAGAGAAATGCCCTACCCACTGGGGTTATCGACCACTTGCTGAATTGTTGTTAAAATAGCACTGCTAAAAATTTGAGCTTTACTTCTTGCACTTTGTTTTTACTGTGAAGTGGAAATAGTCTTTAGAGTGGCTTATTTGTGATAATTGATAAAGAGGTTCTGTTTAAGACTTGAGAGTTGTGCGGTTTCTTTCTTGCAGGTCCTGCTCACACCAACTCATCTAGCCATTGTGATGGAGTACGCGGCTGGGTGATAACTTTTCGAGAGAATATGCAGTGCTGGCAGATTTAGTGAGGATGAGGTTAAGTAGTTTCAAAGGCAGAGAAAATTTCATTGTAAATGTTTTTGGCGTAGAGTCTGAAATATGGGATCTCTGAATGTCCCCTGAAATGGAATCCATTTCGATTTTCGTTTCAGATAGGGAAAGTTAGGTCTGAAGCATATTTTTACATAACAGTCGGTCATAATATAACTAAAACTTCCATACTTTTTCGATTTAATTGTTGTTTTGCATCGGGCAAGGTTTTTCTTCCGGCAGTTGATATCAGGAGTTAGTTACTGTCATTTGATGGTATGTAATGTGGCAGTTTTATGCTAATGCGTCGTATACTGTTATTTGTTTCTCTTTTGATATTGGAAGTGTTGGTTGTAGCATACGACTTAGTTTCAATAGCATACGACTTAGTTTCAATAGTATAGACTCAGTTTTTGAATAACACTCTGGTGGTTTTCGATTACAACTAAGTTTTCTAAATGCCAATTACAGCTCTAACGAGGATGGAGAAGCCATCTTGGAATTTGTCCCTGCATTCTTAGTATAGACTCACTTAATTATAAATAACACTTACATGTGCTTATTTCACTTTATTAATTTTTGCATTCCAATTGTTCTTTATCTATGGCGATAACTGTCTGAGAACGAAACAAAGTAAAATTCCGTTCTTGGCTCTCTTTTTCTTTAATGTAGCATCTGTTTACCTGTTAATGTAAATTTGGGTTATGTTGGATTTTTCAATTTGATTCTTCAAAATCTCGCCATTGCCCGCTCTCATTTCCCCAATTCATCTCTGCTCTCTCTCTCTTTTTTTTCTCAGATCCCATAACTCTCTAACATGAAAAATAGATCTCCAAAATGAAAAGAGTTGGCCTTCTCCCTCTCGGAACTCATCCCCATTTCACAGCAACTCCTTCCTCCCATTTATTGTTTTTCTCATTTCTTTCGAATCCCATGTCTCTGTAAAACGAAAAATACCTCTTTCCCCCACATTTTTTTCTCCTTTCCACAACTGCTTCTTCATCCTCGCTAAACGTGGCATCCGTGCTGCAACTAACAGCCCAGCTATCTACACACCTCCGTGTTTCTCGAACACAACCATGGTGACAGGAGTGGAAAAACTGAGATGCAGGAAGGTAAATCCCTCACAAATCTTTTGGGTTCAGTTTCGGAGTTATGTGTATGAGTGAACTGCAGTGAGATCTAACACATGCATGTCATTTCAGCTGTGTGAGGACCCCCAAGAGTTGCAAATCCGAGCCGACCTACACCACGCGCCTATCTCTACGGAAACCCGAAACCCTTCAACTTCTGCCATGGAAATGTGAAGGTAAAATATGTGCATCTGTTTAACGTTACTCGAGCAGCTCCATATGATGGGTTTTATGTCTCAGATACGCCATACTGCATGTGTATACTGATGTTTATTTCGTTTGTGGGCACAGGTCCTCGATCTGGAAGCCTAACCATGACAAGAAAAATGAAAACCAACTACAATGTAGATCCGGTTCCTGCAAAAGGTAAAAATCTTGTACTCCGTAGGTTAATGAACCCCATGTTGTAAGAAAATAGCTTCATCACCTCTGCATGTAATTATAATGGTGTGGTATTTGTGCACAACACTCAGATCCGTGACAGATCCGAGAAAGATAAATCTCAGCTGAAAATCCACTGGACAGAAAGCATGACACAGCTTAAAAATCGTGACCTATTGATTATGAAGGTATAAGCTCAGCCCTGCTCTGATTTACATGTCATGATTAATTTCGTCCATGGGTCTGTGAAAAATGTTAACAAAAACCATATGTATATGCGGTTTTGAACATGCATCGAACTAACAACATTCAGACTAACATGTATATGATGAAAGTGGACTTGAAATGCGTGAGACTCAACGAAGACTAAATGACCACGAAAACTATGGACCCTAAAACGCAAAAGACCTCATATCTGATGAACAAATAACAAAATGAATAAAACTGGCAGACCTAGAATGAATGTCACAATGTTGTGTGTTTAAAGTGATATAGAACATGGATCATGGAAAGCAAAGTGTCATTAGTCTATCTGTAGTAAATTGTGCAGGACGACAATCTGATCCCGGAACAAAGGAAGGAAACAGGACAGCTCAGACATCACAGATCCACCTCCTATACGAAGGTAAAACTAGTCCGGGTTGTGATGTGTCTTGATATGTAAAAATGATATTTATGTCCCAGCATGGTTTCATTGTGTTGCTCTGTGCTGCAGGGAATGCAGATTCATGATAGAGCCCATGGGAAGGAAAGTGGATGGACAAACATCAGCTTCAATAGACAAAAACGACACAAGCTTCCAAGAGCCCAGATCGGTGAATCTGGGAGGTAAAATTCCATAGCCTTGCAAGTTGAATTGTTGTAGATCTGGTAATAATAGCTGTACTCAGTTCTGTGGTGTATGGATATGTGATTTAACTGTGGTTCTCCTCCATGCATCGCAAAACTGAGCTGCAGAAAATTAACTGCTCAAAATTATGTCTCTGTGCTGGATCTGCAACAATCTCCCCCAAACTTGCATATGTGAATGACTTGTTATGTTGACTGCTTTAAATTTCCAGCATAGTGTAGATGTGGTTGATGTGAACGTTAGACTTGCTGCTGGGTGCAGGATTCCAGCATAGGACGCGCTTTATTTTCCACGTTTGCAACCTGCAATTAACCAATATGCGTCAAAAAATTAAAATAAAATCAAATAAACTGGGTAAATAAAATCAACTTGCAATCTTCCATTTTTTTGAATTTTTCGTTTTTTTTTCTTTTTAATTTTTTTAATTTATTATTATTATATATATAAATATATTTTTTTTTTCTTTGTTGGTGAAAATCAAACGAAAATTAAAATGAGGAAAAAGTTTAGAAAAATTGGGTTGCCTCCCAATTAGCGCTTTATTTTAAGTTTGTAGCTAGACTTTGCTGAAGTTCGGTGGCTAGATCACTGGTTCCTTCAAAGTTGATGACTCGCCTACACCAAATTTCTCTATGCATGGTTTTAGTTGATGTTTGGTCACCTTCAATGAGAAATCTGTGCCCTTAGCCTTAATGTCCACTTTACCATTCTGAAAAACTTTAGTAACTAGAAAAGGGCCTCTCCATCGAGACTCTTGTTTCCCTGGAAATGACTTGAAATCTGAACTTAATAACCACACTTTTTTACCAGGCTGTATTTTCTTAAAATTTGGGCTGCTTGGCAAATTTTCATGTTTTTTCATAGTGTTAATTGGCTGGTCTTCATGTAGCACCATTTGCTGCTGTGGTTTAGGACTTGTACAATCACGAGTTAAATTCGGGGACTTTATGGACAGATGGTCAGTTGATGATTTGTTCATAAACTTGGCACTTGGTAAACCATCCAATGCATCAACACGCATGCATTCTTGCTTGTCACCTGAATGTATGCTTGCTTCAAACAACTTGAAAACAACAGTTTGATCTTCAACCCGGAATGTTAATGTTCCGGCTTCAACGTCAATAAGAGTCCAGGCTGTTGCCAGAAATGGGCGGCCCAAAATAATGGGCGTTGTCAAATCCTCATCCATGCCCAAAATAATGTTGCCGGTAAATATAAATTGTCAACCTTCACAATAACATCTTCAATGACTTCTCTAGGGTAGGTAATTGAACGGTCAGCCAATTGAATAATACTGGAGGTTGGCTTCAGCTCACCTTCACCTAAACGTTTGAAAACAAAATATGGCATTAAGTTTACACTAGCACCTAAATCAATTAAAGCACTACTAAAATCACAATTTCCAATGGTGCAAGAGATAGTAAAACTCCCTAGATCTTTTTTCTTTGGAGGCAATTTATGTAATAAGACCGCACTGCATTGTTCTGTAAGAATCACTTTTTCAAAATCAACAAGCTTCTTTTTCTTTGTGCAAACATCCTTCAAACATTTGGCATAAGATGGAATGTTCTTGATGATTGCATCAATTAATGGTAGATTAATTTGAACTTTAGCCAAAGTTTTCATAAAATCTGTTAACTGTTGATCTTTAGCTTTAGGTCTCAACCTTTCTGGATAAGGCATAGGGGGCTCGTAAACACGTTCTGCAGTTTTTGTGGAAGCTTCTGCAGTATTTTCGTATCTGTCTTGGGACTGCCTAGAATCTGCAGAAATTTCAGAATCTGCAAAAATTGCAGATTTAGTTTGGGGTAGTTCTGCTGCCTGCGAATTCCCAACAGGATTTTCATGTCTGTTGTTGTAACTTTTGCCAAACCGTAGAGTCCGTATAGCATTGCATTCTTCTCGTCCTCTTGGATTAGGTACTGTTTGACTAGGAAATGTACCCGGAGCTCTTTCTGAAACCTGTAAAGCAATCTGCCCCATTTGTTTTTCCATGTTTTTCACTGCTGCCTGTAGATTTTGAATTTCTTGAGTGGTAGTATTTGCCAATTTTTCAATTGCAACCTCCCAAGCAGCCTTAGGTGCAGCAGGTTGCTGTACCTGCTGATGAAATTGAGGCCTAGTGTGCTGTTCCTTGTCCCACCTTAGATTAGGATGATCTCTCCAACCTGGGTTGTAGAAATTAGAATACGGGTCATATCTGGGACGTGGAAAATTATTAAATGAATTAACCTGCTCCGCTATAAACTCCGGATAAGCATCTTTATGTGGACAGCTCAAAAAATCATGATTTGTCAAGCTGCAAATGCTGCAGGCAGCTTGTAAAGGCTGCTATACAGTAACCTGTGAACCCGAAATTCTTTGTAATAACATGTCAAATTTTGCATCAAATCTTTCAAGCTTTTTCTCCATTTTTTCAATTTGTGCCGACACGTATGGTGAACCATTTGACATCTCAAAAACAGACCTAGATTGTGGCTGCTCAACTGCCCACTGCTGAGTATCTGCTGCCATTTTTTCAAATAACAAACAAGCCTCTTGTGCATTTTTATCTTTGTATGAACCTCCGCATAAAGCGTTGACAAGTGTTTTTGTAGTCATATTCAACCCTCTGAAAAATATGTGCATTTGATCAGTAGTGTTAATACCTGAATGTGGACATTTTCTAATCAACTCTTTAAACCGCTCCCACGCCTCGTGAAACTCTTCATTTGGTTTTTGGGCAAACAATAAAATTTGAGTTCTCATATCAAGAGTCTTAGAAGCTGGATAATACTTGTTTAAAATTTTTTCACTGAGTTGGGCCCAAGTTGTAATGCTTCCAGATGGGAGTGTGAGGAGCCATCTCTTTGCCTGATCTTTTAGAGTGTATGGAAACAACCGCAGCTTAATAGATTCGGCTGAAAATCCCCTCACCAAAATGTTTTTGCACCCCATTAAAAATTCTGCAATGTGCATGTTAGGATCATCAAATGATAACCCATGAAACGTAGGTAGAATATTCAACATGTGCTGTTTTATTTCAAATGCAGTACCTTCCTCCACTGCCGGATAAGTAATGCAACTTGGTATATTTGTTGTATGGGCTGTCAGTGAATCACCCAGGGGTAGACCTGCCTCTGGAATTACAAACGCCATTTTATCTTTGTTGTGCAGGTTCCCAGAATTTAAAGATTGTAGACAAGTTACCTGCAGAGGAGGAACCCTCTACAAAGTTCGCTCCCTGCGTTTTCTCCTTAAATTCTGCTCAAGTTCTGGATCAAATGGAATCAATTTCTGCACTGTTGAACGGGTGCTGACCATGCACAGATTTCTGAAATCTGTACTGTTGTACTGTTGTAATCTGTAAAAATAAAATGAAAACGAAAATTAAATATTTTTTTATATGTATAAACAGCAATAACTAATTGAAAATCTGATTCGTAGGGATTATTTTAAATAATCCCCGGCAACGGCGCCATTTTCTTAATAGGATTTTTACTACTCATGTGAACGGGCTTAAATCTCCTATTTTACTTGCAAGAATCACAAGGTTATTGTAGTATAAACGGATTTCGCAAGGTCGTCTCCACAGGGATTATTAAATAATTCGAACTAATCAGATTCCATTTAATTATTGTAAAGTAGAAATTGAAGTGATTGATTTTATAACCTAATTAAAATAAAAACGAAATTAATGAATTAAAATAAACAATCTGCAATATTAGAGCTAGAGAAAAGAAAACAGTTTTGGGAGAATAAAATTAAGAAAGCACTAGGGTTCCACCATCACCTAGCAATCCTATGAATTTTTACCCATTACTTATGATCTATACATGCCACTTTGAAGGTTAGATTTTCCTAATTCATATTCTACTTGGACCCTCCAACATAGAACGTATATCTAACATGCAACCCGTCTGGACGTTCGGATCAAATCTGAACATGAAAGACTCATTATGCTTTATGAAAATCCTTTGAAAAACCATGCAATCCTTAAGATGTGATATTCATCCTAAGTGAAATTACAATTATTAATCACAAGAAGCCAGTGTCAATTTCAGGGAACCTTCCGACCAAAATTGCATCAAATTACTTTTCTAAAGATCCTAATGGTGATCAGGCATTAAGACAATTAGATAGTTTTTATCCCGATGATTAACAATTCAAAATACGCATGCAATCAATCATAAGCAATTAAATAAAAATCACATATTCATGCTAAGGCTCAAGGTTTCGCCCTAGCAAAAGAAATTAGTTCCGCATATTCATAATTGGAATCGTAGAAAATATTATTAAGAAAAGGATTGAAAACACCTTCAAGTAGAAAATCTCCAAAACCCTAGCACTTCTCTCTGTCTCCAAAATTGCATAAAAGAAAGCGTTCCCAAAAACTGTAGATGGCTAAGCAATATATTTGCTAAGCCTCCAACACAAACCCTAGGAAACTAAAATTAATTTAAATCCCCCTAAAACTTAGGAAACATAACCCTAAATTAAATGATAAAATTTGTCTAAAAGCTGAACAGCCACGTTTTGACCCATAAGCTGCTCCAAAACTGGCCAAATATAGCTGGATCTAATGTTTGGAATATTCTGAACACTTTTCCAGAAGACCACGAACCCATCTGATGTCATCTTGGGCTCCAAAAACGCAATTTAAGCCCAAAAACGTCATTTTCCAGCACTGCGCACTGCTTCTTTATTTTATCGCCAGAAAATAACCACTTGGTGGAAAATCCCAAATTTTGATACGATCAAGCTAAGTGACTCACGAATGTCCTCCAACTAGAATTACTCCAAAATTCGTCCATTTGATCCTGTTTTGCTCCAGAGGAAGTCGAAAGTCCTATATTGAAAATACAATTCAAAGTATCAAAATTCTTCCAATATATTAACCAAAATATACTAAGATTAGGGTAAAATATATAATATAAAATATACTCATCATTACGCTTACATCACGTCTTCATTTTGTTTTGAATTTTTTATATAAAAAAAAAAACAAAAACAAAAACAAAAATATGAGAGGAGGAGATCAAAAAAGATAGTAGTAGAAAGGAAGAGAATCCTAATTCCTATCCCATAAATAAAACAAGACGATTCCAACAACATACATACCACGTACCGTAAGTTGTACAAACCAGACGGTCTTGTTTATAAAAATCAAGTAGATGATCTAGTCACATAAATACAAAGGGTGAGCTGTATAAAGGTATTTATGATAAATATGGTCAATCCCTTATCTTCTAAGGTTTAGAGAAAATTTTTAATATATTTAATATACAAGCACATACATCATATGTTACTATTCAAATAAAGGAGCACTTAAATAAATAATTTTTTTTGTCTTCACTTATATAATTATAGGCCTATCGTTCCCATGTTACGGGAACATTAGAAGATCTCTCCAAAGTTTGATTGGGACCGTCAGACGAGACGTGGATAAATTCCTGTAATGCTACACGTATCTTATATTTGATGATAATTTATTTACCATCCTACCTCTTCTATGTTTTTTTTTTTTTTTTCATAATTACAAGTAGCCGCCCACTGCGATGCAATACGCATGTGGTCGTGGTGGTGGTCTCTGCAGAGATTATGGTTGTTGATATTTTAGATTATGTGATGCTTCTTTTTCTGGCTTGTTGACTTCTTGTTTTTGTTCTACAGAGTACAGACATAATATTGATTTTTCTCGAGTAAAACTTGACCTCGTCATCACGTTTATGGCTGTCCCTTGTTAATTTTTAATCGTTTTAATAAAACTTTATTCGTCTCAAAAGAAAAGAAACGAATTTAAATAGTTCTCTAAGAATGAAAATATAAAGATGAAGGAAAAAAATAAAGAATATAAAGCAATTTGTGGATTGTTCTTGAATCTTGTGATCAACATTTTTCAATCATTGCGTTCTGATCAATCTTTATTTTCTTTATAATTTGGAACTTAGTGTAGTAATTGCGTTCTACGTAAATAAATAGAAGATACTTTGAATCCGGTCTTTAATCCTTAATATTTTTTTATTAAAACTTTAATAGTATTCAAAGTTTGATCAGGTCCTTTGACTTTGTACACATCATTATATTAATATTAATATTTATATTTTTGACATTAATTGTTTGATATTTTATGAGATTTATAATCCTATAAATTTAAAATCTCTCATTATAATACTATTAGAAACGGTTACAATAAAAAAATTTAAACATTTTGATTGAATAAATGGATAAAAACTATGTAAAAATAAGAAATAATAAATGGCAAAAAAATGTATTCATAGTGTTAAAAAAAATTGGTACATTTCACATATAACAAAGTGGTACATTAATAAAGAAGAATGGGTACATTATAAATAAATTAGGGTACAAATAAAAGATTAAAAAATTATGAGTACAAATGAATTTTTAAAAAATATGGGCGCTAAAAGAAATTAATACACTGGTACAAAATAAAACTAAAAAGAAAATACTACAAATTAAAAAAAAATGTTGCAAATTAAAAGTTGGTACAAACTAAAAATATAAATATATGATACAAAGTTTAAGCATAAAACATAAATATACCATATGTAATTTTTCTATCATTGATTAAATATACAATGTCACATGACGGTGTACACATGGATACAAACACAAATAAAACTTTAAAAAATATGGGCACAAAAAGAAACTAATATATGGGTACAAATTAAAAATGAAAAGAAATTGGTACAAATTAAAAAATATTTGCAAATTAAAAAAAGGTACAAACTAAAAATAAAAATATATGATAAAAAAATTTAGCAATAAATATAAATATACTAATTGTAACATTTTTAACACTAAAGGAATATATTTTAAAAATAAAAATATTTTATTATTCAAATAATTAATGATGTTATTAATACCCAATGACCTTCATCAAAAATTGAAAATGAATAGGATTTTAATCAATGGAATAACAAAAAAAGGATGTGAACATAATTTCTCCTAAATAAAAAATACAAGAAAGTTGAAAGTAATGGATTAAAAGAATAGGGAAAACTGTCATTTTTCCCCTTAAACTATCCCCCTATTATCAATTTACCCCCTAAACTATTTTTTCAGCCAATTAACCCCCTGAACTATATATAATGTGCCAATTTACAGTTTACCGTCAAACTTTTAAACTTCCTTAAAATTCTGTTAAAAAAAATCAATTCTTTAATTTAAAAAAGAAGATCACTTTTAACTATTAAAGTAAAAAAATACTAAAACTTGAAAAGAAAATAAAAGGAGACCCTATTCTCCAGCCCACATTCCTTTAACCCAGCAATTCCATATCCTTTCCTGCCCGAACTCTACCCCCACCCAACCCGCCACCTTCATCACGATTCTCTCTCTCTTTCTCTCCCTCTCTAAAAAAATTGTAGGGTTAGCGGTAGATTTGAAGTCCATATTCGGGCAACCCAAGGTGGAGGGGCGGCTTACGATTCAACTACACCACACCGATTCCGATTCAACTCCATCGAGGCAGTTCCGATTCTGCCATGCCACCATTGCTGATCCTTTGCACCTCAGAATCCACATCACTGATTCCACTCCAATCACTGGAAGTCTGGGAGGCCTCTCTCTCTCTCTCTCTCTCTCTCTCTCTGAACCAATCCTCTATTTGCTATTTGCAAGGGTTTTTTTCTTTTTTTCTTTTTTGGTTTTTTATTAATTTCTTTATTTTTTTTATTAATTACTATTTTGCGTTGGAAATGACAAAATCACCCTTATTTTTAACATCTAAATGGATGGTATTTAACAAATTTAACAGTAAGGAGTACATTGGCCAATTTTTATAGTTCAGGGAGTAAATTGGCTGAAAAAATAATTTAGGGGGTAAATTGACAATAGGGTGATAGTTTAAGGGGGAAATGACAGTTTACCCAAAAGAATATTTGACGGCAAATATTGACCAATTTAGTAAGAACCATAACGGGATAGCTTAACCGACCGATACCGATGTAGGTTGCCGTGCATGCAAGTTACAGTTGAGTTGAGTGTGATTGGTCTCCACATTTCCTGCAGAGGGCATGTTTGGCTACACCTGGTGTCAAGTATCTCCTACCTCCCACGTTCAATATGTCTGAGAAACAAGCAAATTCTTCATTCCTTTGGATTTGTTTCCTTTTCCCACCAGTTAGTCACATGATCAAATCCCCCAGAGTCTGCTACGACTTCACCTAATGCATGCATTTCAGATTCTGCAAGGTGCCACTTGTCATCGCACGATGGGATATTGTCAAAGCTCACCACCACCTTTGACATAAAACAATTAATTAAATTATAAGTCGAGAAGCAATTTTACCAACTGCAAAGCAAAGTGGAGGCGACTGATCGTGTGCAGTAACAGCGACGACGATGATCATATGGGGAAGACTGGCAAAACCCAAATTGTGGAAAATGGCCCCCAAGTGACGTCGTTGAATATGTTTATGACATTGATCCTTGTAGAATGGTGAAGCATTTCAAGAATGTTGATTTTGCAGTTGTTGACTGCAAGGTTGAAGATCACTTGAAACTTTTGAAGGTTATGAACCTCAACCCAAATGGGAACACAGTGGTAGAAAACAATATTGGTGAGACTATTAATGGAGGCCCATTTATCGATCAAGTTTTCAAGGAAAAGCCAGGATTCAAATATGTGACCTTACCTTTAGGAGATGGAATCGAGTTCACAAGATTTAACCACTGCTGGTACTCCACTTTCATCCCTCACTCACTGTAACATGATAAATCAAAGTCACTCAAAGATGAAAACCCCTCAAAATAGGCACACATATAATCAGTATAAGGAGATATATTTTTTGCTCAAAGAATAACTGAAGAAAAAAAAAAGGAAACAACCAGAGCAAAATTTCAAAACATGACCAAATCCGTGTAGAATTAAAACAAGCAGCAGGATTTGGTGACAGTTTCAATATGAATCACATAATACTTCTTATAACTCAATTATCGACTATGTCTTCTTCCAATTCTAGTCATTTAGTAGATTGTTCAAGTTAGCCATAGTTGAACGCTTAGTGTGCGTAGTACAATAAGGAACTCACATGAACACCAAAAGAGCAGAAAGGCTAGCTTAGCTTAATACCTTTAGAAAAGGCTGACTGCTTCGCTCGCATGCATACTGAATCTACCACTTCAACCTGTTTCCGAGCCAAGTATTTCTATCCACTCCTGTAAAACAGAACAAACCAATAGATTGCGTATAGGCGCACTGTCTATTCAGTTTTTCCAGAGCCTATAAACTACAATGTCAATACTGGAAAGAAAAATATTTTCTACCAGATGAAAACAAAAGTATCCTCACAAAAACAACTTACATTGATCCGGGTGCTCTGCATCCAAAAACTGAACCCCGTAAAATTCACTCAACTGTCACTTGATCCTTTTGTTCATTAGACTGTATTAAAATAGATTTCATTTACCAAAACTAAGGTCAGCAATTGCATGATCATAAAAGCACAAAACAATAAATTTGACAGCAATAATTCAAACAAAAAACACCATGTAAACAAGCTACGATGTCAAAAGAGAATTAGAAAACACCTCATTTAGTAATAGGTAAATCAAAGTCAAATTGCGGGTTGAGCAGACTAATAATGGAAACATTTGTACTTAAGCATTTCAATAGAACTTCACAACTTCATAACTTGAAAGCTGTAAAAATATTAACTGTTGATAATAAAACATGACATGAAATGAACTTCATTAATAATGGATGACAACGGAATGTAACAAGATGTACCTCTACTTGAACTGACTTTTTAGCATTTAAAGGTTTTTATGCTGAATGTAACTTAATTGAGAATTGGCCAAGGAATATTAACTTCAAATGACAGTTCATTCAGATATAAGTGATTGAAAGTAACAAGATGTACCACTTGTTAATTGTTATCCTTCATCACATGGCATCCACCTGTAGCAAGCCAAAACATGAATAAAAATCCAAAACATTATGAGTAGGATGACACAATGCTCATTAAAGAAAAAGGATATCAAAAGAAGCCGAAACAATGAACTTCTTCAAAAAGCCCTAAAAACAAATCAAATTATGACAGTTTTAGCTGCTTTTCTTGCATTGTCAACAAGCTTTCAGTTGAAAACTCTCTCTAAAAATGGTGTGGACCACCAGTAGGCAATTGAAACGAATATTTGCACCTAACAACAAGTGATCCGGTCAATATATATTAAAAGGAATATACTATTTCCCACCTTTCTAGTATGAAAATTGCAGCTTAAACCCTTATAGAATAAACAAGAAACTCTGTCAAATAAAACACAGCAACTTAAACTGAAAAAAAAATTTAAAAAAAATTTAAAAAAATAAAAAAAATAAAAAAAACCCCAAAACAGCAGACAGGCAGAAATTGAGAGCTTATTAAATAAGATGGATGTCAAGACTAATACAAACTTCAAATCAAACCAATTCAACGTCAATCTGATCATCCGCACATATATGAAGAAATTAGAAAGCTTACTGAATAAAACAAGAGGCAAAAATGAGAATACTCATATGAGCATACTTTACTTGCAAAAGTTATCTGCAACGTTGCTGCAACTATAGGACAACTCCAATTTCTTTGTACAAGCCCGCTCCAGTTCAGCTACAACCAAAACACCAAATACCATAAGTTTTTCCAAATAAGAAAATAAAAACCCTAAAGAAAATGCAATCACTTAAACTCTAACCACACCAGAATGATTATGCAACAAGTAAAAGCTTCAAAACCACACGGCATGCATATACTTAAGAATTTCAAACATCAAATCATTGAAAATTTTAAAAATTAAACATTTCAGAGGATGAGAGCCTTCGACCAAATCTGAGTGCGGCACAAGCATTTCATCTTCGTCTTGCTGCTGCTAACGAAAGGAACAAAATCAGAGATGTGATTGAGAAAAACATAACCCTATCCTACTGAATCATAACCCTGGTGAAGCAATCACTGCAAATAGGTGAATTTTCAAAATTCAAGCCAATTGAAAAGCACTGAATGGAACCCGAAACTCTAGGCGATCAGAAACAAAGAACGAAGCCGGATGTTATCGTATTAGTGAAAATTTTGAGAGTGGAAATGTAGAATAGGAGTTGATACGTACATGCAATTGGGACTCAGTTGCGAGATTGTGATTGTGGTTTCGATTTCAGAACTTGGAGATGTAATGGAGTATGAGGCTTCCATGGAGTTTGCGATTTCAAAACTCTAAAATTCGATCATCGAGCTTGAGATTCGAGTGATGATCACAATTTGGAAAGTGATTTGGGGAATTGAAAGGGAAAAGAAAGAAAGTAAAGAGTTTTACCCATACAAGTGGGGTTCTGGAAAGAATTTGGAAAGTGAGAAACATCCTTAAATCGGTTTGGAAAGAATTTGGGGAGGTTGATATTAAGTGGGGTTCTGGAGTTGGAGGACCCGACTAAGGCACGAGGCTTTTTGCGGGTTAGATTA